>NW_027362787.1:8257500-8350000 GCF_046119375.1 Phyllobates terribilis | reverse complement strand
GTATATGTGTGTGTATATGTATACTGTATATGGGTGTATATATGTATACTGTATATGTGTGTGTGTATATATATATGTATACTGTATATGTGTGTATATATGTACACTGTATATGGGTATATATATGTATACTGTATGTGTATATGTATACTGTATATGTGTGTGTATATGTACACTGTATATGTGTGTGTATATGTATACTGTATATGGGTGTGTATATATATGTATACTGTATGTGTGTATATATATGTATACTGTATATGGGTGTGTATATATATGTATACTGTATGTGTATATATATATGTATACTGTATATGTGTGTGTATATATATGTATACTGTATATGGGTGTATATATGTATACTGTATATGTATACTGTATATGTGTGTGTATATGTATATGTAGCACCCTGAGGATTCGGCTGCTACAGGGGTATTGCACCTCAACCCAGAGGTGTGATATTCCACTCCCGGGTAAGGATGGAGTGTGGATCTGAGCTCAGATAGACTGCATGCACTACATACATCCCATTCCAGAGGAGCAGGCCGACGGTACTCCCACTTAGAAATGTGCAGGTACAACCGAGCCTGTTCCTGGCTGGAGTGGGAGGGGGGTGGTACATCCCATGTAGTGTAGGGGCAGATAGGGGGAGCAGTCTGGGTAGTGATAGGAGCTCATTGGGTGCTGGTCACCTGAGCTCACACATAGAGGGATATATAAGGAGGGCACCAACTAGAATCAGGGTCAGACGCAGAGAGTCAGTCAGCTGCAGAGGACAAGTCAGATGCAGAGAGCAGGAAACAGCAGCCCTGGAGAGAGAGAGAGGAGAAAGAAAGAGAAAGACCCAGAGGGGGAAGACTGAAGGGACCCAAGAACCCAAATTAGAGCACCGGGTGAGGAGTCAGCATCAGGGTACCGGAACCCAAGCTGGTGGGGGCAAAAACAATCCCTAGCCAGAGACCGGAGATCGTGGGCAGCGTTTGCCACGGTCACCCACCATATTCACCCCGAAGGCACACCACATGAAGGGTCAGGGAACCCAGGGCCAAGGGTGTCCCAACAGAAGGCCCGAGGGAGCTGGACCTAGGTGAATCACTGGTGGGGACGGCTGAAGAAAGGACAGAGGGAGAGCTCAGGGCCACGCTCCGGACTTGTTTGGGGGTTGGCTGGATCCAGGACCTGGTGGACGCAGCACGGCTCGGGTGGTCACTAGCAGCTGGAGTGACCAGTACAACATCTGCAGTAAGTAAACACCCTTAACTGCACAACCCGAGTCTGTCTTCATTGCCGGCTGCACCGCACCACCACAATCCCCATCCTCTGCGCCTGTCCCCCCTGAGGCTATACCCCTCCCGTTGGGGGTTATTCCACCAAGCTGCGCACCCACCATCAGCCTCAGCGGACCCTGCTGCAGCGGCGGCCACAGTGACCGCATCCCAACGGGTGGCGTAGTCGACACAAAAGAACTTTAGTAACATCTGTAGAACTGCCACATCACACTGAGCTTGACGCCCTGGGCACGGGACCGGGTCACAGCCGCTCGGAGACTACAACCCCCCATCTGATCCGGTGCCGGGTATTCCCCTCAAAAAGGAATATGTCCCAGGGGGCGCGTCAACTTTGGCGTAGTCGGCAGGATTACGTGCCCGCAACACCCGGGTACTGCGTGCCTGAAGAAAAGTGCAAGTTTACCTCAGAAAGAAGTCTCCCGCCGGTTCCGGAGGGTCCACGCCATCGGACTCCATCACCAGTCGTTTCCCGCCGATTGTCCGCCATTTCCAGCTTGTTCCCGCCATCTGCAGAGTTTCCCGCCACTGGGCGACGCTTCCCGCCAAAACCGCAGATTTCCCGCCTTGGAAGAGCAGCGGACGCCATTATGGGCGTGCCAAAGGAGGGCAAGAGGCCACCTCCCATCGTGGGCCAGGACAGAAAATGGCGCCAAAAGTGGAAACCGCCCCCACCAACAGAGACTGTGATGCTGGAGGTGTCTGTCAGCGTGAAAGAACTCCCCCTGGAGCTGACAGTCACCGAGTTGCCCCGGGACCGCCCTCGAAGTGGGAGGAGACGAAAGAGAAGAGAAAAGATGGGTGTCGCTTGGAGCAGTCTAGAGCGAGCGCACCCGGAGGCAAGAGGTCTAACAAGGAGTAGCGGAGGAGCTCACCCGGAGATGGAGAGAAAGCAGAACAGCACCGGCCCGCTGGCCAGGAGTCTGCTAGAGACCGAGGAAGCCGAGCAGAGCAGCACCGACCCGATGGTCAGGAGCCTGCTAGAGTCCACAACCCCGCTAGGTCTAGCGGAGATCCTAGCGCAGCTCCCCCGAGACCGGGAGTGTGCACAAACTGCCCTGGAGGGCCTCGCAAGGAGGATGGCCCGGGTACAGCGTGAGATACTGGCGGAGTGGAGCCGGGAGATGGCCCAGCAAGCAGAGACCAGTCAACGGAGCACGCTACCCTGGAAGAGGAAGCAGACCGCCTCTGAGGATGGCGCAGGAGGACCCAAGGCCGGAGACGGCGCCGAGGAGGGAGCCGAACGCATGGAGGCAGGTAAAGGGGACGCCTATACCCCAAGCCGTGACACCGCTTACTTGCCCCAGCTCCCCGTCGCAGAGCCCGAAAGTCCCCCTGCTGTGCCCGTAGCCGCCAGGTCACCGCCATGGACTAGGCCCCGACCGGAAGCCGCCGCCGCGACCCCTGTGACGTCACACGCACCGACCCGGAGCGTGACAAAGCAGGAATTACCACCAGCCTGGTCGCAAGGCCTAGTACCCCCGGGCGCCGCACCACCAACAGCGCCCCCTACCTCCGCGGAGCCTCCGGCCTGGCCGCAAGGCCAGGTAGCCCAGGGCGCCGTCGTCCTAACGGTGCCCTTCACCTTCCAGGTGCCCCAGGCCTGGCCGCAAGGCCTGGGCAACCCGGGCGCCACCACCACCGCGCCCGCACCCGTAAAACCAAGGGTGCCGCGTCTGGGAGAGGACTTGTTCAGCCAGCTCACATGGCCGGACGGGCGGCCCTTCATCTGGCCCGAAGAATACCATGAGCTGGAACGGCAGCAGAGACTAAGACCCCTGGATGAACCCCTGATTCCGGCTCCGAAGCCCGTAATAAGGATCTCGCCCCCGCTAGCGGAAGCACAGTTTGAGTGGGACCCCACCGGAGAAGATCTAATGGGGTTCACTCAGGAAACTAGGGCAGCTGCAGCAGAGCGTGCGGAGTGCTGCCGCCAACAGCTCGAGGAGTTTGCGAGGGAGCGGAGAGAGAGGCGGGTCCGGGAACAACAGGCCCAAATAAGGAGCGCCGAGCAAAAGAGCCGGACCAGGAGGGACCCCCGTGCAGCGCACAGTCCCCGTACCACCGGGACTGTAATCAAGTTTAACCAGCAGCACGGGTGGGGCTTCATTCGAGATAACAACACCCCCGGCGACGTCTTTGTCACGCGCAGAGACGTGGAGTCCCATCTGCCGGAGGGGCACAGAGGTCGTGACCTCTACATCGGAGACGAGGTCACCTTTACCCGGCACAAGTGTGCCAAAGGACCTTACGCCCTCCACGTACACCGCCTGACGGAGGAGGAGTTGCGGTGCGAGGAGGAGGAGCAAGAGGACCCGGACGGGTCTGAAGTAACAACCAGCTGTAAGCAAAGAGCAGGAGGAAGACGCCGTTGAGTGCGGCAGAGCAAGTGATGTAAATAGTTACCCGACCGGGTACCAAAGAAACTGTTGATATATATATATATAGTCCCCGTTGGGACCAGCTGAGTGAACTGTTTACCCGTTAACCCCTTAATCCCACAGGCTGAGGACTGTGAGCAGCCATTCCCTTCCCTCTACCTGGCCGAGGACTGAGAGCGGCCAACTTCCCCTGTATATAGTTGCGCTTCCTAAAGCGCCCCCTACCGGTTTTATAGGAAAACCATTTTTCTAGAAAGACTGTCGCACTTTGCCCGGTCAACAGTTGCACAGTGACCGGAGGAGAAACAAGAGACGACGAGAATGTTTATATGAAAAGTTTTATATATATATAATGTTTTATATGTTTTATTATGTTTATATGAAAAATTTTGTATGTTTTGGTGTTTTATGTCTTACAGCCCGAGGACGTGCTGTGATTTACCAGGGGGGAATGTAGCACCCTGATGATTCGGCTGCTACAGGGGTATTGCACCTCAACCCAGAGGTGTGATATTCCACTCCCGGGTAAGGATGGAGTGTGGATCTGAGCTCAGATAGACTGCATGCACTACATACATCCCATTCCAGAGGAGCAGGCCGACGGTACTCCCACTTAGAAATGTGCAGGTACAACCGAGCCTGTTCCTGGCTGGAGTGGGAGGGGGGTGGTACATCCCATGTAGTGTAGGGGCAGATAGGGGGAGCAGTCTGGGTAGTGATAGGAGCTCATTGGGTGCTGGTCACCTGAGCTCACACATAGAGGGATATATAAGGAGGGCACCAACTAGAATCAGGGTCAGACGCAGAGAGTCAGTCAGCTGCAGAGGACAAGTCAGATGCAGAGAGCAGGAAACAGCAGCCCTGGAGAGAGAGAGAGGAGAAAGAAAGAGAAAGACCCAGAGGGGGAAGACTGAAGGGACCCAAGAACCCAAATTAGAGCACCGGGTGAGGAGTCAGCATCAGGGTACCGGAACCCAAGCTGGTGGGGGCAAAAACAATCCCTAGCCAGAGACCGGAGATCGTGGGCAGCGTTTGCCACGGTCACCCACCATATTCACCCCGAAGGCACACCACATGAAGGGTCAGGGAACCCAGGGCCAAGGGTGTCCCAACAGAAGGCCCGAGGGAGCTGGACCTAGGTGAATCACTGGTGGGGACGGCTGAAGAAAGGACAGAGGGAGAGCTCAGGGCCACGCTCCGGACTTGTTTGGGGGTTGGCTGGATCCAGGACCTGGTGGACGCAGCACGGCTCGGGTGGTCACTAGCAGCTGGAGTGACCAGTACAACATCTGCAGTAAGTAAACACCCTTAACTGCACAACCCGAGTCTGTCTTCATTGCCGGCTGCACCGCACCACCACAATCCCCATCCTCTGCGCCTGTCCCCCCTGAGGCTATACCCCTCCCGTTGGGGGTTATTCCACCAAGCTGCGCACCCACCATCAGCCTCAGCGGACCCTGCTGCAGCGGCGGCCACAGTGACCGCATCCCAACGGGTGGCGTAGTCGACACAAAAGAACTTTAGTAACATCTGTAGAACTGCCACATCACACTGAGCTTGACGCCCTGGGCACGGGACCGGGTCACAGCCGCTCGGAGACTACAACCCCCCATCTGATCCGGTGCCGGGTATTCCCCTCAAAAAGGAATATGTCCCAGGGGGCGCGTCAACTTTGGCGTAGTCGGCAGGATTACGTGCCCGCAACACCCGGGTACTGCGTGCCTGAAGAAAAGTGCAAGTTTACCTCAGAAAGAAGTCTCCCGCCGGTTCCGGAGGGTTCACGCCATCGGACTCCATCACCAGTCGTTTCCCGCCGATTGTCCGCCATTTGTATATGGGCGTATATATATATACTGTTATATGTGTGTATATGTATACTCTATATGTGTGTGTATATGTATACTGTATATGGGTGTATATATGTATACTGTATATGTGTGTATATATATATATGTATACTGTATATGTGTGTATATATGTACACTGTATATGGGTATATATATGTATACTGTTTATGGGTGTGTATATATATGTATACTGTATGTGTATATGTATACTGTATATGTGTGTGTATATGTACACTGTATATGTGTGTGTATATGTATACTGTATATGGGTGTGTATATATATATGTATACTGTATGTGTGTATATATATGTATACTGTATATGGGTGTGTATATATATGTATACTGTATGTGTGTATATATATGTATACTGTATATGTGTGTGTATATATGTATACTGTATATGGGTGTATATATGTATACTGTATATGTATACTGTATATGTGTGTGTATATGTATACTGTATATGGGCGTATATATATATACTGTTATATGTGTGTATATGTATACTCTATATGTGTGTGTATATGTATACTGTATATGGGTGTATATATGTATACTGTATATGTGTGTATATATATATATGTATACTGTATATGTGTGTATATATGTACACTGTATATGGGTATATATATGTATACTGTATGTGTATATATGTATACTGTATATGGGTGTATATATTTATACTGTATATCTGTGTGTATATGTATACTGTATATGTGTGTGTATATATATATGTATACTGTATATGTGTGTATATGTGTATACTGTATATGTGTGTGTATATGTATACTGTATATGTGTGTATATATATGTATACTGTATATGTGTGTATATGTGTATACTGTATATGTGTGTTTATATATATATGTATACTGTATATTTGTGTGTATATATGTATACTGTATATGTGTGTATATATATGTATACTGTATATGTGAGCATATGTGTATACTGTATATGTGTGTGTATATGTATACTGTATATGGGTTTGTATATATATGTATACTGTATGTGTGTATATACATGTATACTGTATATGTGTGTATATATATGTATACTGTATATGTGTGTGTATATATATGTATACTGTATATGTGTGTATATGTATACTGTATATGTGTGTATATGTATACTGTATATGTGTGTATATATGTGTGTATATGTATACTGTATATGGGTGTATATATATATGTATACTGTATATGTGTGTATATGTATACTGTATATGTGTGTGTATATGTATACTGTATATGTGTGTATATATATGTATACTGTATATATGTGTGTATATGTATACTGTATATGTGTATATATGTATACTGTATATGTGAGCATATGTGTATACTGTATATGTGTGTGTATATGTATACTGTATATGGGTTTGTATATATATGTATACTGTATGTGTGTATATACATGTATACTGTATATGTGTGTATATATATGTATACTGTATATGTGTGTGTATATATATGTATACTGTATATGTGTGTATATGTATACTGTATATGTGTGTATATGTATACTGTATATGTGTGTATATATGTGTGTATATGTATACTGTATATGGGTGTATATATATATATGTATACTGTATATGTGCGTATATGTATACTGTATATGTGTGTGTATATGTATACTGTATATGTGTGTATATATATGTATACTGTATATATGTGTGTATATGTATACTGTATATGTGTATATATGTATACTGTATATGTGTGTATATATATGTATACTGTATATGTGTATATATATGTATACTGTATATGGGTGTATATATATGTATACTGTATATGGGTGTATATATATGTATACTGTATATGTGTGTATATATGTACACTGTATATGTGTGTATATGTATACTGTATATGGGTGTATATATATGTATACTGTATATGTGTGTATATATGTATACTGTATATGTGTGTATATATATGTATACTGTATATGTGTATATATATGTATACTGTATATGGGTGTGTGTATATGGGTGTATATATGTATACTGTATATGGGTGTATATATATGTATACTGTATATGTGTATATATATGTATACTGTATATGTGTATGTATATGTATACTGTATTTGTGTATATATGTATACTGTATATGTATGTATATATATGTATACTGTATATGTGTATATATATGCATACTGTATATGTGTATGTATATGTATACTGTATGTGTGTATATATGTATACTGTATGTGTGTATATATATATGTATACTGTATATGTGTGTGTATATATATGTATACTGTATATGGGTGTATATATGTGTGTATATATGTATACTGTATATGTGTGTGTATATGTATACTGTATATGGGTGTATATATGTATACTGTATATGTGTGTGTATATATACTGTATATGTGTTTATATATATGTATACTGTATATGTGTGTATATATGTATACTGTATATGGGTGTGTATATATATGTATACTGTATATGTGTGTATATATATGTATACTGTATATGTGTGTGTATATATACTGTATATGTGTTTATATATATGTATACTGTATATGTGTGTATATATATGTATACTGTATTTGTGTATATATATGTATACTGTATATGTGTGTGTATATGTATACTGTATATGGGTGTATATATGTATACTGTATATGTGTGTATATATATGTATACTGTATATGGGTGTATATATGTATACTGTATATGTGTGTGTGTATATATGTGTATACTGTATATATGTATATATATGTATACTGTATATGTGTGTGTATATGTATACTGTATATGTGTGTGTATATATATGTATACTGTATATGTGTATATATATATGTATACTGTATATGTGTGTGTACATATACTGTATATGTGTTTATATATATGTATACTGTATATGTGTGTATATATATGTATACTGTATATGTGTGTGTATATATATATATGTATACTGTATATGGGTGTATATATGTATACTGTATATGTGTGTATATGTGTATACTGTATATGTGTGTATATATGTATACTGTATATGTGTGTATATATATGTATACTGTATATGGGTGTATATATGTATACTGTATATGTGTGTGTATATATATGTATACTGTATATGTGTGTATATATATGTATACTGTATATGTGTGTGTACATATACTGTATATGTGTTTATATATATGTATACTGTATATGTGTGTATATATATGTATACTGTATACATATATATATACACATATACAGTATACATATACACACACATATACAGTATACATATATACACACACATATACAGTATACATATATACACACATACAGTATACATATATATACACCCATATACAGTATACATATATATATACACATATACAGTATACATATACACACACATATACAGTATACATATATACACACACATATACAGTATACATATATACACACATATACAGTATACATATATATACACACATATACAGTATACATATATACACACACATATACAGTATACATATACACACATATACAGTATACATATATACACACATATACAGTATACATATACACACAAACACATATACAGTATACATATATACACACATATACAATATACATATACACACACATATACAGTATACATATATACACACACATATACAGTATACACATATACACACATATACAGTATACATATACACACATATACAGTATACATATATACACACACATATACAGTATACACATATACATATATATATACATATACACACACATATACAGTATACATATATATATACATATACACACAGTATACATATATATATACATACATATATACACACATATACAGTATACATATATATACACATATACAGTATACATATATACACACATATACAGTGTACATATATACACCCATATACAGTATACATATATACACACATATACAGTATACACATATACACACACATATACAGTATACATATCTACACACACATATACAGTATACACATATACACACATATACATATATATATACACCCATATACAGTATACATATATATACACACACATATACAGTATACAATATATATATATACATACATATACACACATATACATATATATATATATACATACATATATACACACATATACAGTATACATATATATATACATATACAGTATACATATATACACACATATACAGTATACATATATACACATATATACAGTATACATATATACACACATATACAGTATACATATACACACACATATACAGTATACACATATACACACATATACAGTATATATATATACACACATATACAGTATACATATATATACACACACATATATACACACATACACAGTATACATATATACACACATATACAGTATACATATATATATACACACATATATACACACATATACAGTATACATATATACACATACAGTATACATATATATACACACACATATACAGTATACATATATATACACACCCATATACAGTATACATATATACACACATATACAGTATACATATATACACACTTATACAGTATACATATATACACACATATACAGTATACATATACACACATACAGTATACATATATATACCCATATACAGTATACATATATACACACATATACAGTATACATATATACACACTTATACAGTATACATATATACACACATATACAGTATACATATATACACACTTATACAGTATACATATATACACACATATACAGTATACATATATATACACACCCATATACATTATACATATATACACACACATATACAGTATACACATATACACACATATACAGTATACATATATATACACACACATATATACACACATATACAGTATACATATATACACATACAGTATACATATATATACACACACATACAGTATACATATATATACACACCCATATACAGTATACATATATACACACATATACAGTATACATATATACACATTTATACAGTATACATATATACACACCCATATACAGTATACATATATACACACATATACAGTATACATATACACACACATATACAGTATACACATATACACACATATACAGTATACATATATATATATACACATATATACACACATATACAGTATACATATATATACCCATATACAGTATACATATATACACACCCATATACAGTATACATATATACACACATATACAGTATACACATATACACACATATACAGTATACATATATATATATACACATATATACACACATATACAGTATACATATATATACACATACAGTATACATATATATATACACACATATACAGTATACATATATATATACACACACCCATATACAGTATACATATATATATATATACACACCCATATACAGTATACATATATACACATATACAGTATACATATATACACACATATACAGTATACATATATATACACATACAGTATACATATATATATACACACATATACAGCATACATATATATATACACACACCCATATACAGTATACATATATATATACACACCCATATACAGTATACATATATACACATATACAGTATACATATATACACATATATACAGTATACATATATACACACACATATACAGTATACATATACACACCCATATATACAGTAATACAGCATATACACACACATATACTGTATATATACACACACAGATATACAGTATACATATATACACACATACAGTATACATATATACACACACACATATACAGTATACATATACACACCCATATACAGTATACATATATACACACACATATACAGTATACATATATACACACACATATACAGTATACATATATACACCCATATACAGTATACATATACACACACATATACAGAATACACATATACACACACATACACTATACATATATATACACACACATATACAGTATACATATATACACATACAGTATACATATATATACACACACATATATACACACATATACAGTATACATATATACACATACAGTATACATATATATACACACACATATACAGTATACATATATACACACACATATACAGTATACATATATACACATTTATACAGTATACATATATACACACATATACAGTATACATATATATATACACACATATACAGTATACATATATATACACCCATATACAGTATACATATATACACACATATACAGTATACATATACACACACATATACAGTATACATATATACACACATATACAGTATACATATATATATATACACACATATACAGTATACATATATACACACCCATATACAGTATACATATATACACACATATACAGTATACATATACACACACATATACAGTATACATATATACACACATATACAGTATACATATATATATATATATACACATATATACACACATATACAGTATACATATATATACACATACAGTATACATATATACACACACATATACAGTGTACATATACACACACATATACAGTATACATATATATATACACATATACAGTATACATATATATACACACACATATACAGTATACATATATATATACACACCCCCATATACAGTATACATATATATATATACACACCCATATACAGTATACATATATACACATATACAGTATACATATATACACACATATACAGTATACATATACACACACATATACAGTGTACATATATACACCCATATACAGTATACATATATACACACACATATACAGTATACATATATATACACATACAGTATACATATATATATACACACATATACAGCATACATATATATATACACACACCCATATACAGTATACATATATATATATACACACCCATATACAGTATACATATATACACATATACAGTATACATATATACACATATATACAGTATACATATATACACACACATATACAGTATACATATACACACCCATATACAGTATACATATATACACACACATATACAGTATACATATACACACACATATACAGTATACATATATACACACATACAGTATACATATATACACACACATATACAGTATACATATACACACCCATATACAGTATACATATATACACCCATATACAGTATACATATACACACCCATATACAGTATACACATATACACACACATACAGTATACATATATATACACACACATATATACACACATATACAGTATACATATATACACATACAGTATACATATATATATACACACATATACAGTATACATATATATATATACACACCCATATACAGTATACATATATACACACCCATATACAGTATACATATATACACACATACAGTATACATATATACACACACATATACAGTATACATATATACACCCATATACAGTATACATATATACACGCATATATACAGTAATACAGCATATACACACACATATACAGTATACATATACACACATATACAGTATACATATATACACACACATATACAGTATACATATATATACACATATACAGTATACATATATACACACATATACAGTATACATATATACACGCATATATACAGTAATACAGCATATACACACACACAAATATATGTATATATACACACACACATATACAGTATACATATACACACACATATACAGTATACATATATACACACATATACAGTATACATATATATACACATATACAGTATACATATACACACACATATACAGTATACATATATATACACACATATACATTATACATATACACACACATATATACTGTATATATACACACATATACAGTATACATATATACACACATATACAGTATACATATACACACACACACATATATATATACTGTATATATATATACACACACACATATATATACTGTATATATACACACACATATATATCTACTGTATATATACACACACATATATATATACTGTATATATATACACACACATATATATACTGTATATATACACACACACACATATATACTGTATATATATACACACACATATATATATACTGTATATATACACACACATATATACTGTATATATATACACACACACATATATATATACTGTATATACACACACACATATACAGTAAAAATATATACACACACACATATATACTGTATATATACACACACATATATATATACTGTATATATACACACACATATATATACTGTATATATACACACACACATATATATATACTGTTTATATACACACACACATATATATACTGTATATATACACACACACACATATATATATACTGTATATACACACACACATATACAGTATACATATATACACACACACATATATACTGTATATATACACACACACATATATATATACTGTATATACACACACACATATACAGTATACATATATACACACACACATATACTGTATATATACACACACACATATATATACAGTATATATACACACACACATATATATATATACTGTATATATACACACACATATATATATACTGTATATATACACACACACACATATATATATACTGTATATATACACACACACACATATATATACTGTATATATACACACACATATATATATACTGTATATATGTATACACACACACACATATATATACTGTATATATACACACACACATATATATACTGTATATATACACACACATATATATATATATATACTGTATATATACACACACACACACATATATATATATACTGTATATATATACACACACACATATATATACTGTATATATACACACACATATATATATATACTGTATATATATATACACACACACATATATATACTGTATATACACACACACACATATATATACTGTATATATACACACACATATATAGCTACAGGCCCCGCTGCGTCCTCTGTGTCTCTGCACAGATATAAGTGTAACACGTCCTGGATCCAGCACAGGTGACAGTCTGCCATAGAGCTGACGTGCAGTACATACACTGTGTTATAGGGGGCGCTCACCTGTGCGGACCCCACGCTCCGGCCGCTACTTCTCTGCTCATATAAGGTCTCTCTTTCTGCCATTAAATAATTCGGTTGTCATGGCAGCGGAGGCGGGGCGTTGGTAGGGGGCGTGTCTGATATAGGACAGATTGGGGCGGGGATGTCATGCAGTGCTTGTCTCATCGCTGTAATTTCCTGCTGTTGCCACCTGGTGGACAGAATTGGTCAGTACACGCTGAGAATGCTCACATGGTGGGGGAGGGGCAGCTTATATATGTATATACAGTCACAATGCAGTTAGGGTTATGTTCACACAGTGTTTTTTTAAATGTTTTTTTCCACATTATAAAACTCAGAGTTGTCAGGAAAAGCATTGCATGTATTTTTGATGTATGCCTCACACTAAATACATTTTTGAAGATTTTTTTTTAATCTTCCATCCTATACTCGGGCACTGGCTGTATATTGTTGTGGCCCCGGGACTTGCTTAGATCCGCTGGGTGGCATTGCCAGCTACATTGCAGTAAATGGGTACAGTATAAATATATACACACATATACAGTATACATATATATACACACACACATATACAGTATACATATATATACACACACATATACAGTGTACATATATATATACACATATACAGTATACATATACACACATATACAGTATACATATATACACACACATATACAGTATACATATATATACACACATATACAGTATACATATATATACACACACATATACTGTATACATATACACACACATATACAGTATACATATATACACCCATAAACAGTATACATATATATACACACATACAGTATACATATATACACACATATACAGTGTACATATATACACACATATACAGTATACATATATATACACACACATATACAGTATACATATATACACCCATAAACAGTATACATATATATATACACACATACAGTATACATATATACACACATATACAGTATACATATATATACACACACATATACAGTATACATATATACACCCATACACAGTATACATATACACACATATACAGTATACATATATACACACACATATACAGTATACATATATACACCCATATACAGTATACATATACACACACATATACAGTATACATATATACACACACATATATACACGCATATATACAGTAATACAGCATATACACACACACATATATATATATACTGTATATATACACACACACATATATATATACTGTATATATACACACACACATATATATACTGTATATATACACACACACACACATATATATATACTGTATATATACACACACATATACAGTATACATATATACACACACACATATATATACTGTATATATACACACACACATATATATACTGTATATATACACACACATATATATATACTGTATATATACACACACACATATATATACTGTATATATACACACACATATATATATATATACTGTATATATACACACACACATATATATACTGTATATATACACACACACATATATATATATACTGTATATACACACACACACATATATATATATATACTGTATATATACACACACATATATATATACTGTATATATACACACACACATATATATACTGTATATATACACACACATATATATATACTGTATATATACACACACACATATATATACTGTATATATACACACACACACATATATACTGTATATATACACACACACATATATATACTGTATATACACACACACATATATAGCTACAGGCCCCGCTGCGTCCTCTGTGTCTCTGCACAGATATAAGTGTAACACGTCCTGGATCCAGCACAGGTGACAGTCTGCCATAGAGCTGACGTGCAGTACATACACTGTGTTATAGGGGGCGCTCACCTGTGCGGACCCCACGCTCCGGCCGCTACTTCTCTGCTCATATAAGGTCTCTCTTTCTGCCATTAAATAATTCGGTTGTCATGGCAGCGGAGGCGGGGCGTTGGTAGGGGTCGTGTCTGATATAGGACAGATTGGGGCGGGGATGTCATGCAGTGCTTGTCTCATCGCTGTAATTTCCTGCTGTTGCCACCTGGTGGACAGAATTGGTCAGTACACGCTGAGAATGCTCACATGGTGGGGGAGGGGCAGCTTATATATGTATATACAGTCACAATGCAGTTAGGGTTATGTTCACACAGTGTTTTTTTAAATGTTTTTTTCCACATTATAAAACTCAGAGTTGTCAGGAAAAGCATTGCATGTATTTTTGATGTATGCCTCACACTAAATACATTTTTGAAGATTTTTTTTTAATCTTCCATCCTATACTCGGGCACTGGCTGTATATTGTTGTGGCCCCGGGACTTGCTTAGATCCGCTGGGTGGCATTGCCAGCTACATTGCAGTAAATGGGTACAGTATAAATATATACACACATATACAGTATACATATATATACACACACATATACAGTATACATATACACACACATATACAGTATACATATATACACATATACAGTATACATATATATACACATATACAGTATACATATATACACACATATACAGTATACATATATACACACATACAGTATACATATATATACACATATACAGTATACATATATACACATATACAGTATACATATATACACCCATAAACAGTATACATATATATACACACATACAGTATACATATATATATATATACACACATATACAGTATACATATATACACACATATACAGTATACATATATACACATATACAGTATACATATATACACCCATAAACAGTATACATATATATACACACATACAGTATACATATATACACCCATATACAGTATACATATATATACACACACATATACAGTATACATATATATACACACATACAGTATACATATATACACACATACAGTATACATATACAGTGCTGGCCAAAAGTATTGGCACCCCTGCAATTCTGTCAGATAATACTCAGTTTCTTCCTGAAAATGATTGCAGTCACAAATTCTTTGGTCTTATTCTCTTCATTTAATTTGCTTGCAAGGAAAAAACACAAAAGAGAATGAAGTGACGCGCCCCCTGGGACATATTCCTTTTTGAGGGGAATACCCGGCACCGGATCAGATGGGGGGTTGTAGTCTCCGAGCGGCTGTGACCCGGCCCCGTGCCCAGGGCGTCAAGCTCAGTGTTATGTGGCAGTCTTTACTGATGTTATTAAAGTTCGTTTTGTCGACTACGCCACCCGTTGTGATGCGGTCACTGTGGCCGCCGCTGCTGCAGGGTCCGCTGAGGCTGATGGTGGGTGCGCAGCTTGGTGGGATAACCCCCAACGGGAGGGGTATAGCCTCAGAGGGGACAGGCGCAGAGGATGGGGGTTGTGGTGGTGCGGTGCAGCCGGTAATGATGACAGACTCGGGTTGTGCAGTTAAGGGTCTTTACTTACTGCAGTTGTTATACGGGTCACTCTAGCTCCAAGTGACCACCCGAGCCGTGCTGCGACCACCAGGTCCTGGATCCGGCCAACCCCCAAACAAGTCCGGAGCGTGGCCCTGAGCTCTCTCTCTCTCTGTCCTCTCTTCAGCCGTCCCCACCAGTGATTCACCTAAATCCAGCTCCCTCGGGCCTTCTGTTGGGCAACCTTTGGCCTCAGGTTCCCTGACCCTCCGTGTGGTGTGCCTTCAGGGTGAATGTAGTGGGTGACCGTGACAGACACTGCCCACGGTCTCCGGTCTCTGGCTGGGGAATGTCTTTACCCCCACCAGCTTGGGTTCCGGTACCCTTCTGCTGACTCCTCACCCGGTGATCTGATTTGGGTTCTTGGGTCCCTTCTTTGTCCCCCTCTGGGTCTTTCTGTACTCCACTCTCTCACTCTTCAGGCTCAGGTCTGCTCTGCTCCCTTGCTGCAGGCTGACTTCCTCTGCAGAAGACTTGTTCTCTCCTTCTGACTCTCTGCATCTGACTTGTCCTCTGCGTCTGACCCTGATCTTTGATGGTGCCCACCTTATATACACCCTCTATGTGTGAGCTCAGGTGACCAGCACCCAATGAGCTCCTAACACTACCCAGACTGCTCCCCCTATCTGCCCCTACACTACATGGGATGTTCCTCCCCCCTCCCACTCCAGCCAGGAACAGGCTCGGTCGCACCTGCACATTTCTAAGTGGGAGTGCCGTCGGCCTGCTCCTCTGGAATGGGATGTATGTAGTGCATGCAGTCTATCTGAGCTCAGTTCCACACTCCTTCCTTACCCGGGAGTGGAATATCACACCTCTGGGTTGAGGTGCAATACTCCTGTAGCAGCCGAATCCTCAGGGTGCTACATTCCCCCCTGGTAAATCACAGCACGTCCTCGGGCTGCAAAGACAAAAAACACCAAAACATACAACATTTTTATAAACATGTAAAACATATTAAATATTATACGAAATACTATATAAATATATATATAAACTTTTTCAGGTAAACAACATTCTCGTCGTCTCTTTCTCTCTTCTGTTCCTCTGGTCACCGTGCAACTCGTGACCAGGTAGAGTGCGACAGTCTTTTGTAAAACAGTTTCCCAAATAAAACCGGTAGGGGGCGCTTTAGCAAGCGCAACTATGTACAGGGAAATTTTGCCGTTCTCAGTCCCCGGCCAGGTAAAGGGAAAGGGATGGCTGCTCACAGTCCTCAGCCTGGTATGGAAAGGGTTACAGGTAACAGTTCGCTGGTCCCAACGGGGACTATTTTAGCAGCAACAACAGTTCCAGTTTCAGTTTCAGTTCCGATTCACTGTGCCCCGACAGGCAACTATATACAGTCTCCTGCTCTGCCGCACTCAACGGCGTCTGCCTCCTGCTCTTATCTTACGGCTGGTGGTTTCTTCAGACCCGTCCGGGTCCTCTTGCTCCTCCTCCTCGCACCGCAACTCCTCCTCCGTCAAGCGATGCACGTGGAGGGCGTAAGGTCCCTTGGCACACTTGTGCCGGGTGAACGTTACCTCGTCACCGACGTAGAGGTCACGGCCTTTGTGACCCTCTGGCAGGTGGGACTCGACGTCCCGTCGGGTAACGAAGACGTCACCCATGGTGTTCCGGTCCTTTATGAAGCCCCACCCATGCTGCGCATTAAACTTTATTACCGTCCCGATGGTACGGGGACGATCTGCTGCACGGGGGTCCCTTCTGGTCCGACTCTTTTGCTCCGCGCTGCGGGTCTGGGCCCATTGCTCTTTGGCCTGCCTCTCCTCCCGCTCTCTCTTGAACTCTGCCAGCTGTTGACGGCAACACTCTGTGCGCGCTGCTGCAGCTGCCCGAGTCTCTCCGGTGAACCCCATCAAATCTTCTCCCGTGGGGTCCCACACGAACTGGGCTTCCTCGAGTGGAGGCGAGACCCGAGTCACGGGCTTCGGAGCCGGGATTAGGGGCTCACACAGGGGACCTAGTTGCTTCTGCCGCTCCAGCTCCAAGAATCCTTCGGGCCAGATGAAAGGCCGACCGTCCGGCCACGTTAGCTGGCTGAAGGGGTCCTCTCCCAGATGTGGCACCCTAGGTATTACGGGCGCGGGCGCGGTGGTGGTGGCGCCCGGGCCTGGGGCACCTGGAAGGTGAAGGGCACCGTTAGGACGGCGGCGCCCTGGGTTACCTGGCCTTGCGACCAGGCCGGAGGCTCCGCGGAGGTAGATGGCTCTGCTTTGGATGCGGCGCCCGGAAATGCTAGGCCCTGTGACCAGGCCGGAGGCTCCTCTTCCGGCGCCACGCTCCGGGTCACGATGCGTGACGTCATCGGGGTCGCGACGGCGGCTTCCGGTCGGGGCCTAGTCGGTGGCGGTGTCATGGCGGTCTCGGGTACGGCCGGGGGACCTTCGGGCTCTGCGACGGGGAGCTGGGGCAGGTAAGCGGTCTTCCGGTATGGGGTATAGGCATCCCCCTTACCTGCTGCCATGCGTCTCGCTCCCTCTTCTGCGCCGTCTCCGGCCTTGGGTCCTCCCGCGTCATCCGCAGAGGCAGTCGATGTCTTCTTCCAAGGGAGCGGGTTAGGTGGACAGGTTCCAGCTTGCTGGGCCATCTCCCGGCCCCACTCCGCCAGGATCTCCCTCTGCACTCGGGCCATCCTTCCCGCGAGGCCCTCCAGGGCACTCCGCGCGCACTCCCGATCTCGGGGAAGCTGCGCCAGGATCTCCGCTAAGCCTAGCGGGGTTGTTGACTCCAGCAGGCTCCTGACCATCGGGTCGGTGCTGCTCTGCTCTGCTTCCGGCAGGCTCCTGGCCAGCGGGCCGGTGCTGCTCTGCTCTCCTCCTTCTTCCTCCAGCAGGCTCCTGGCCAGCGGGCCGGTGCTGCTCTGCTGCCGCTCCATTCCCGGGTCCACTCTTTCTCTCCTCGACTCCGGGTGAGCTTCTCCGCTACTCCTCATTAGACCTCTTGCCTCCGGGTGCGCTCGTTCTACACTGCTCCAGGCGACACCCATCTTCTCTCCTTTCTTTCGTCTCCTCCCACTTCGAGGGCGGTCCCGGGGCAACTCGGTGACTGTCAGCTCCAGGGGGAGTTCTTTCACGCTGACAGACACCTCCAGCATCACAGTCTCTGTTGGTGGGGGCGGTTTCCACTTTTGGCGCCATTTTCTGTCCCGGCCCACGATGGGATGTGGCCTCTTGCCCTCCTTTGGCACGCCCATAATGGCGTCCGCTGCTCTTCCAAGGCGGGAAATCTGCGGTTTTGGCGGGAATCGCTTCCCAGTGGCGGGAAACTCGGCAGATGGCGGGAACAAGTTGGAAATGGCGGACAATCGGCGGGAAACGACTGGTGATGGAGTCCGATGGCGTGGACCCTCCGGAACCGGCGGGAGACTTCTTTCTGAGGTAAACTTGCACTTTTCTTCAGGCACGCAGTACCCGGGTGTTGCGGGCACGTAATCCTGCCGACTACGCCAAAGTTGACGCGCCCCCTGGGACATATTCCTTTTTGAGGGGAATACCCGGCACCGGATCAGATGGGGGGTTGTAGTCTCCGAGCGGCTGTGACCCGGCCCCGTGCCCAGGGCGTCAAGCTCAGTGTTATGTGGCAGTCTTTACTGATGTTATTAAAGTTCGTTTTGTCGACTACGCCACCCGTTGTGATGCGGTCACTGTGGCCGCCGCTGCTGCAGGGTCCGCTGAGGCTGATGGTGGGTGCGCAGCTTGGTGGGATAACCCCCAACGGGAGGGGTATAGCCTCAGAGGGGACAGGCGCAGAGGATGGGGGTTGTGGTGGTGCGGTGCAGCCGGTAATGATGACAGACTCGGGTTGTGCAGTTAAGGGTCTTTACTTACTGCAGTTGTTATACGGGTCACTCTAGCTCCAAGTGACCACCCGAGCCGTGCTGCGACCACCAGGTCCTGGATCCGGCCAACCCCCAAACAAGTCCGGAGCGTGGCCCTGAGCTCTCTCTCTCTCTGTCCTCTCTTCAGCCGTCCCCACCAGTGATTCACCTAAATCCAGCTCCCTCGGGCCTTCTGTTGGGCAACCTTTGGCCTCAGGTTCCCTGACCCTCCGTGTGGTGTGCCTTCAGGGTGAATGTAGTGGGTGACCGTGACAGACACTGCCCACGGTCTCCGGTCTCTGGCTGGGGAATGTCTTTACCCCCACCAGCTTGGGTTCCGGTACCCTTCTGCTGACTCCTCACCCGGTGATCTGATTTGGGTTCTTGGGTCCCTTCTTTGTCCCCCTCTGGGTCTTTCTGTACTCCACTCTCTCACTCTTCAGGCTCAGGTCTGCTCTGCTCCCTTGCTGCAGGCTGACTTCCTCTGCAGAAGACTTGTTCTCTCCTTCTGACTCTCTGCATCTGACTTGTCCTCTGCGTCTGACCCTGATCTTTGATGGTGCCCACCTTATATACACCCTCTATGTGTGAGCTCAGGTGACCAGCACCCAATGAGCTCCTAACACTACCCAGACTGCTCCCCCTATCTGCCCCTACACTACATGGGATGTTCCTCCCCCCTCCCACTCCAGCCAGGAACAGGCTCGGTCGCACCTGCACATTTCTAAGTGGGAGTGCCGTCGGCCTGCTCCTCTGGAATGGGATGTATGTAGTGCATGCAGTCTATCTGAGCTCAGTTCCACACTCCTTCCTTACCCGGGAGTGGAATATCACACCTCTGGGTTGAGGTGCAATACTCCTGTAGCAGCCGAATCCTCAGGGTGCTACATTCCCCCCTGGTAAATCACAGCACGTCCTCGGGCTGCAAAGACAAAAAACACCAAAACATACAACATTTTTATAAACATGTAAAACATATTAAATATTATACGAAATACTATATAAATATATATATAAACTTTTTCAGGTAAACAACATTCTCGTCGTCTCTTTCTCTCTTCTGTTCCTCTGGTCACCGTGCAACTCGTGACCAGGTAGAGTGCGACAGTCTTTTGTAAAACAGTTTCCCAAATAAAACCGGTAGGGGGCGCTTTAGCAAGCGCAACTATGTACAGGGAAATTTTGCCGTTCTCAGTCCCCGGCCAGGTAAAGGGAAAGGGATGGCTGCTCACAGTCCTCAGCCTGGTATGGAAAGGGTTACAGGTAACAGTTCGCTGGTCCCAACGGGGACTATTTTAGCAGCAACAACAGTTCCAGTTTCAGTTTCAGTTCCGATTCACTGTGCCCCGACAGGCAACTATATACAGTCTCCTGCTCTGCCGCACTCAACGGCGTCTGCCTCCTGCTCTTATCTTACGGCTGGTGGTTTCTTCAGACCCGTCCGGGTCCTCTTGCTCCTCCTCCTCGCACCGCAACTCCTCCTCCGTCAAGCGATGCACGTGGAGGGCGTAAGGTCCCTTGGCACACTTGTGCCGGGTGAACGTTACCTCGTCACCGACGTAGAGGTCACGGCCTTTGTGACCCTCTGGCAGGTGGGACTCGACGTCCCGTCGGGTAACGAAGACGTCACCCATGGTGTTCCGGTCCTTTATGAAGCCCCACCCATGCTGCGCATTAAACTTTATTACCGTCCCGATGGTACGGGGACGATCTGCTGCACGGGGGTCCCTTCTGGTCCGACTCTTTTGCTCCGCGCTGCGGGTCTGGGCCCATTGCTCTTTGGCCTGCCTCTCCTCCCGCTCTCTCTTGAACTCTGCCAGCTGTTGACGGCAACACTCTGTGCGCGCTGCTGCAGCTGCCCGAGTCTCTCCGGTGAACCCCATCAAATCTTCTCCCGTGGGGTCCCACACGAACTGGGCTTCCTCGAGTGGAGGCGAGACCCGAGTCACGGGCTTCGGAGCCGGGATTAGGGGCTCACACAGGGGACCTAGTTGCTTCTGCCGCTCCAGCTCCAAGAATCCTTCGGGCCAGATGAAAGGCCGACCGTCCGGCCACGTTAGCTGGCTGAAGGGGTCCTCTCCCAGATGTGGCACCCTAGGTATTACGGGCGCGGGCGCGGTGGTGGTGGCGCCCGGGTTGCCCAGGCCTTGCGGCCAGGCCTGGGGCACCTGGAAGGTGAAGGGCACCGTTAGGACGGCGGCGCCCTGGGTTACCTGGCCTTGCGACCAGGCCGGAGGCTCCGCGGAGGTAGATGGCTCTGCTTTGGATGCGGCGCCCGGAAATGCTAGGCCCTGTGACCAGGCCGGAGGCTCCTCTTCCGGCGCCACGCTCCGGGTCACGATGCGTGACGTCATCGGGGTCGCGACGGCGGCTTCCGGTCGGGGCCTAGTCGGTGGCGGTGTCATGGCGGTCTCGGGTACGGCCGGGGGACCTTCGGGCTCTGCGACGGGGAGCTGGGGCAGGTAAGCGGTCTTCCGGTATGGGGTATAGGCATCCCCCTTACCTGCTGCCATGCGTCTCGCTCCCTCTTCTGCGCCGTCTCCGGCCTTGGGTCCTCCCGCGTCATCCGCAGAGGCAGTCGATGTCTTCTTCCAAGGGAGCGGGTTAGGTGGACAGGTTCCAGCTTGCTGGGCCATCTCCCGGCCCCACTCCGCCAGGATCTCCCTCTGCACTCGGGCCATCCTTCCCGCGAGGCCCTCCAGGGCACTCCGCGCGCACTCCCGATCTCGGGGAAGCTGCGCCAGGATCTCCGCTAAGCCTAGCGGGGTTGTTGACTCCAGCAGGCTCCTGACCATCGGGTCGGTGCTGCTCTGCTCTGCTTCCGGCAGGCTCCTGGCCAGCGGGCCGGTGCTGCTCTGCTCTCCTCCTTCTTCCTCCAGCAGGCTCCTGGCCAGCGGGCCGGTGCTGCTCTGCTGCCGCTCCATTCCCGGGTCCACTCTTTCTCTCCTCGACTCCGGGTGAGCTTCTCCGCTACTCCTCATTAGACCTCTTGCCTCCGGGTGCGCTCGTTCTACACTGCTCCAGGCGACACCCATCTTCTCTCCTTTCTTTCGTCTCCTCCCACTTCGAGGGCGGTCCCGGGGCAACTCGGTGACTGTCAGCTCCAGGGGGAGTTCTTTCACGCTGACAGACACCTCCAGCATCACAGTCTCTGTTGGTGGGGGCGGTTTCCACTTTTGGCGCCATTTTCTGTCCCGGCCCACGATGGGATGTGGCCTCTTGCCCTCCTTTGGCACGCCCATAATGGCGTCCGCTGCTCTTCCAAGGCGGGAAATCTGCGGTTTTGGCGGGAATCGCTTCCCAGTGGCGGGAAACTCGGCAGATGGCGGGAACAAGTTGGAAATGGCGGACAATCGGCGGGAAACGACTGGTGATGGAGTCCGATGGCGTGGACCCTCCGGAACCGGCGGGAGACTTCTTTCTGAGGTAAACTTGCACTTTTCTTCAGGCACGCAGTACCCGGGTGTTGCGGGCACGTAATCCTGCCGACTACGCCAAAGTTGACGCGCCCCCTGGGACATATTCCTTTTTGAGGGGAATACCCGGCACCGGATCAGATGGGGGGTTGTAGTCTCCGAGCGGCTGTGACCCGGCCCCGTGCCCAGGGCGTCAAGCTCAGTGTTATGTGGCAGTCTTTACTGATGTTATTAAAGTTCGTTTTGTCGACTACGCCACCCGTTGTGATGCGGTCACTGTGGCCGCCGCTGCTGCAGGGTCCGCTGAGGCTGATGGTGGGTGCGCAGCTTGGTGGGATAACCCCCAACGGGAGGGGTATAGCCTCAGAGGGGACAGGCGCAGAGGATGGGGGTTGTGGTGGTGCGGTGCAGCCGGTAATGATGACAGACTCGGGTTGTGCAGTTAAGGGTCTTTACTTACTGCAGTTGTTATACGGGTCACTCTAGCTCCAAGTGACCACCCGAGCCGTGCTGCGACCACCAGGTCCTGGATCCGGCCAACCCCCAAACAAGTCCGGAGCGTGGCCCTGAGCTCTCTCTCTCTCTGTCCTCTCTTCAGCCGTCCCCACCAGTGATTCACCTAAATCCAGCTCCCTCGGGCCTTCTGTTGGGCAACCTTTGGCCTCAGGTTCCCTGACCCTCCGTGTGGTGTGCCTTCAGGGTGAATGTAGTGGGTGACCGTGACAGACACTGCCCACGGTCTCCGGTCTCTGGCTGGGGAATGTCTTTACCCCCACCAGCTTGGGTTCCGGTACCCTTCTGCTGACTCCTCACCCGGTGATCTGATTTGGGTTCTTGGGTCCCTTCTTTGTCCCCCTCTGGGTCTTTCTGTACTCCACTCTCTCACTCTTCAGGCTCAGGTCTGCTCTGCTCCCTTGCTGCAGGCTGACTTCCTCTGCAGAAGACTTGTTCTCTCCTTCTGACTCTCTGCATCTGACTTGTCCTCTGCGTCTGACCCTGATCTTTGATGGTGCCCACCTTATATACACCCTCTATGTGTGAGCTCAGGTGACCAGCACCCAATGAGCTCCTAACACTACCCAGACTGCTCCCCCTATCTGCCCCTACACTACATGGGATGTTCCTCCCCCCTCCCACTCCAGCCAGGAACAGGCTCGGTCGCACCTGCACATTTCTAAGTGGGAGTGCCGTCGGCCTGCTCCTCTGGAATGGGATGTATGTAGTGCATGCAGTCTATCTGAGCTCAGTTCCACACTCCTTCCTTACCCGGGAGTGGAATATCACACCTCTGGGTTGAGGTGCAATACTCCTGTAGCAGCCGAATCCTCAGGGTGCTACAGAAGCAAAAATCAAATCATTGATCATTTCACAAAAAACTCCAAAAATGGGCCAGACAAAAGTATTGGCACCCTCAGCCTAATACTTGGTTGCACAACCTTTAGCCAAAATAACTACGAACAACCGCTTCCGGTAACCATCAATGAGCTTCTTACAATGCTCTGCTGGAATTGTAGACCATTCTTCTTTGGCAAACTGCTCCAGGTCCCTGATATTTGAAGGGTGCCTTCTCCAAACTGCAATTTTGAGATCTCTCCACAGATGTTCTATGGGATTCAGGTCTGGACTCATTGCTGGCCACCTTAGAAGTCTCCAGTGCTTTCTCTCAAACCATTTTATAGTGCTTTTGGAAGTGTGTTTTGGGTCATTGTCCTGCTGGAAGACCCATGACCTCTGAGGGAGACCCAGCTTTCTCACACTGGGCCCTACATTATGTTGCAAAATTTGTTGGTAGTCTTCAGACTTCATAATGCCATGCACACGGTCAAGCAGTCCAGTGCCAGAGGCAGAAAAGCAACCCCAAAACATCAGGGAACCTCCGCCATGTTTGACTGTAGGGACCGTGTTCTTTTCTTTGAATGCCTCTTTTATTTTCCTGTACACTCTATGTTGATGCTTTGTCCCAAAAAGCTCTACTTTTGTCTCATCTGACCAGAGAACATTCTTCCAAAACGTTTTAGGCTTTCTCAGGTAAGTTTTGGCAAACTCCAGCCTGGCTTTTTTATGTCTCGGGGTAAGAAGTAGGGTCTTCCTGGGTATCCTACCATACAGTCCCTTTTCATTCAGACGCCGACGGATAGTACGGGTTGACACTGTTCTACCCTCGGACTGCAGGGCAGCTTGAACTTGTTTGGATGTTAGTCGAGGTTCTTTATCCACCATCCGCACAATATTGCGTTGAAATCTCTCGTCAATTTTTCTTTTCCGTCCACATCTAGGGAGGTTAGCCACAGTGCCATGGGCTTTACACTTCTTGATGACACTGCGCACGGAAGACACAGGAACATTAAGGTCTTTGGAGATGGACTTGTAGCCTTGAGATTGCTCATGCTTCCTCACAATTTGGTTTCTCAAGTCCTCAGACAGTTCTTTGGTCTTCTTTCTTTTCTCCATGCTCAATGTGGTACACACAAGGACACAGGACAGAGATTGAGTCAACTTTAATCCATGTTAACTGGCTGCAAGTGTGATTTAGTTATTGCCAACACCTGTTAGGTGCCACAGGTAAGTTACAGGTGCTGTTAATTACACGAATTAGAGAAGCATCACATGATTTTTCAAAGGGTGCCAATACTTTTGTCCACCCCCTTTTTTAGGTTTGGTGTGGAATTATATCCAATTTGGCTTTAGGACAATTCTTTTTGTGTTTTTTTCATTGAAGACAAATTAAATGAAGAGAATAATACCAAAGAATTTGTGACTGCAATCATTTTCAGGAAGAAACTGAGTACTATCTGACAGAATTGCAGGGGTGCCAATACTTTTGGCCAGCACTGTATACACACATATACAGTATACATATATACACCCATAAACAGTATACATATATATACACACATATACAGTATACATATATACACACATATACAGTATACATATACACACACATATACAGTATACATATATACACACCCATATACAGTATACATATACACACACATATACAGTGTACATATATACACCCATATACAGTATACATATACACACATATACAGTATACATATACACACACATATACAGTATACATATATATACACACATAGAGTATACATATATATACACACACATATAAAGTATACATATATATACACACATACAGTATACATATATATACACACACATATAAAGTATACATATATATACACACATACAGTATACATATATATACACACACATACAGTATACATATATACACACACATATACAGTATACATATACAGCGATATTGGCGCCAAATTTAAACACTGCTCTGCTGATGTGTGTGTATATATGTATACTGTATATGTGTGTATATATATGTATACTGTATATGTGTGTATATGTATACTGTATGTGTGTGTATATGTATACTGTATATGTGTGTGTATATGTATACTGTATGTGTATATATGTATACTGTATATGTGTGTATATGTATACTGTATGTGTATATATGTATACTGTATATATGTGTATATATATTTTTTACTGTATGTCTGTATATATATGTATACTGTATATGTGTGTATATATGTATACTGTATATATGTGTATATATATGTATACTGTATGTGTGTATATATATATGTATACTGTATATGTGTGTGTATATATATGTATACTGTATATGTGTGTATATATATGTATACTGTATATGTGTGTATATGTATACTGTATATGTGTGTGTATATATATGTATGCTGTATATGTGTGTATATGTATACTGTATATGTGTGTGTATATATATGTATACTGTATATGTGTGTATATATATGTATACTGTATATGTGTGTATATGTATACTGTATATGTGTGTATATGTATACTGTATATGTGTGTATATATATATGTATACTGTATATGTGTGTGTATATATATGTATAATGTATATGGGTGTATATATATGTATACTGTATATGTGTGTATATATATGTATACTGTATATGTGTATATATATGTATACTGTATATGGGTGTATATATATGTATACTGTATATGTGTGTATATATATGTATACTGTATATGTGTGTATATATGTATACTGTATATGTGTATGTATAATGTGTATGGGTGTATATATATGTATACTGTATATGTGTGTATATATATATGTATACTGTATATGTGTATGTATAATGTATATGGGTGTATATATATGTATACTGTATATGTGTGTATATATGTATACTGTATATGTGTATGTATAATGTATATGGGTGTATATATATGTATACTGTATAAGTGTGTATATGTATACTGTATATGTGTATGTATAATGTATATGGGTGTATATATATGTATACTGTATATGTGTGTGTATATATATGTATACTGTATATGTGTATGTATAATGTATATGGGTGTATATATATGTATACTGTATAAGTGTGTATTTTCATGACTATGAATTAACACATGTGGAATTATATACTTAACAAAAAAGTGTGAAACAACTGAAAATATATCTTATATTCTAGGTTCTTCAAAGTAGCCACCTTTTGCTTTGATGACTGCTTTGCACACTCTTGGCATTCTCTTGATGAGCTTCTAGAGGTAGTCACCGGAAATGGTCTTCACTTCACAGGTGTGCCCTGTCAGGTTTAATATGATAAAGTGCTTTATTCTTTGTCAGGTCCAGGGTTCCTGTAGAATGTGAATCCCTGAGGAACAGCGGATCCTTGGCTTGTGCCAAGACAGAAGAAAAGTTGCTGAACACTTGGTACCCCAACGTGATCAATCTATTTGCCAATCAAGGTGCCCTGCAGTTGATTAATGCGGACAAATTGGATTCCTTTTATAACTGCGTCTCGACACTTATGTCCAACCAGGTAAAGTCGGCAGCGAGATCCGTGATATATAAGGATTCATGTTCATTATTGTATCTCTGGATCAAACATAGACTCAGAGTGGTATTCCCATCTCATATATGTATGGCACTTCCACAGTCTGAGGACGCACATCCGGCTGAAGTATATTGCTGCGCAGGAACATGCCGGGTCCCTGAGCTGCAATGCATGCCGCCAGCCAAAGGCCGGTAGCTGATGTCGGCGTGCCAGTCACGAGCGACGCATGGAAGTGACGTCATGCGCTGCCTCTACCGGCACACTGAAATCAGCTACAGAAGAAGGCGCCGCATGTCGTGGGAGCGGAGGAAGGTAAGAACAATCATTTATTTTTGTTTATTTAATGTATTGGAAAAGAAAGACAGAACATTATACCAGGAAAGGGCCAAGGATGGGGAGCATTATACAAGGAAGGGGCTCAGGGTGGGGAGAACTAGACAAGGAAGGGGCCCAGGATGGGGAGCATTATATAATGAAGGGGCCCAGGATGGGGAGCATTATACAAGGAAAGGGCCCAGGATGGGGGGAATTAGACAAGGAAGGGTTCCAGGATGGGGAGCATTATACAAGGAAGGTGCCCAGGATGGGGGGAATTAGACAAGGAAGGGTCCCAGGATGGGGAGCATTATACAAGGAAGTAGCTTAGGATGAGAAGCATTATACAAGGAAGGGTCCCAGGATGGGGAGAATTAGACAAGGAAGGGTCCCAAGATGGGGAGCATTATACAAGGAAGTAGCCTAGGATGAGGAGCATTACACAAGGAAGGGGCGCAAGATGGAGAGCATTATACAAGGAAAGGTCGCAGGATGGGGAGCATTACACAAGGAAGGGGCGCATGATGGGGAGCATTATACAAGGAAGGGGCGCAGGATGGGGAGCATTACACAAGGAAGGGGTGCAAGATGGGGAGCATTATACAAGGAAGTAGCCTAGGATGAGGTGTATTACACAAGGAAGGAATGCAGGATGGGGAGCATTACACAAGGAAGGGGCGCAAGATGGGGAGCATTATACAAGGAAGGGGCGCAAGATGGGGAGCATTATACAAGGAAGGGGCGCAAGATGGGGAGCATTACACAAGGAAGGGGCGCAGGATGGGGAGCACTATACAAGGAAGGGGCGCATGATGGGGAGCATTATACAAGGAAGGGGCGCATGATGGGGAGCATTTTACAAGGAAGAGGCCAAGGATGGGGAGCATTATACCAGGCAGGGGTTCAGAATGGGGGGCATTGTACAAGGAAGCGGCCCAGGATAGGGAGCATTATACCAGAATGGGGGTCATTATATCATGACATGGGCCAGGATGAAGGACATTACACCAGGAAGGGCACAAGGATGGAGGTCATTATACCAGAATGGGGCCTAGGATGGGGGCAGGATACCAGGATGGAAGACATTGTTATAGGATGAGGGACATTGTACCAGGATGGGGGACATTGTTATAGGATGTGGGACATTATACCAGGATGGGGGACATTGTTGCAGGAAGGGGCCAGGATGGGGGACATTATTACAGTAAGAGGCCCAGGACAAAGGACATTATACCAGGAAGGAGCCCAGGATTGGGACGTTATTGCTGAAAGGGGGCTCAGGATGGGGGGTATTATACACAGAAGGTGGATATTATAACAGGAAGAGGCCCAGGATAGGGGATATTATAACAGGAAGGGGTGCAGGATGAGGAACATTATACCAGGAAGGGGCCTAGAATGAGAGACATTATTATAGGATGGGGCTAGGGCTACGATGGGGGAGATTATTACAGGAAACATCCAAGGCAAGGGCGAACACGCGCATCATTATCGGATCTAGAATGCTACAAGGGCCCATAGGCATTATACAAGGAAGGTGCCCAGGATAGGGGGAATTAGACAAGGAAGGGTCCCAGGATGGGGAGCATTATACAAGGAAGTAGCCTAGGATGAGAAGCATTATACAAGGAAGGGTCCCAGGATGGGGAGAATTAGACAAGCAAGGGTCCCAAGATGGGGAGCATTATACAAGGAAGTAGCCTAGGATGAGGAGCATTATACAAGGAAGGGGCGCAGGATAGGGAGCATTACACAAGGAAGTGGAGCAAGATGGAGAGCATTATACAAGGAAGGGGCGCAGGATGGGGAGCATTACACAAGGAAGGGGCGCAGGATGGGGAGCATTATACAAGGAAGGGGCGCATGATGGGGAGCATTATACAAGAAAGGGGCGCAGGATGGGGAGCATTACACAAGGCAGGGGTGCCAGATGGGGAGCATTATACAAGGAAGTAGCCTAGGATGAGATGCATTACACAAGGAAGGCGCGCAGGATGGGGAGCATTACACAAGGAAGGGGCGCAAGATGGAGAGCATTATACAAGGAAGGGGCGCAAGATGGGGAGCATTACACAAGGAAGGGGCGCAGGATGGGGAGCACTATAAAAGGAAGGGGCGCATGATGGGGAGCATTATACAAGGAAGGGGCGCATGATGGGGAGCATTTTACAAGGAAGGGGCCAAGGATGGGGAGCATTATACAAGGCAGGGGTTCAGGATGGGGGGCATTGTACAAGGAAGCAGCCCAGGATAGGGAGCATTATACCAGAATGGGGATCATTATACCATGACATGGGCCAGGATGAAGGATATTACACCAGGAAGGGCACAATGATGGAGGTCATACCAGAATGGGGCCTAGGATGGGGGACAGGATACCAGGATGGAAGACATTGTTATAGGATGTGGGATATTATACTAGGATAGGGGACATTGTTACAGGAAGGGGCCAGGATGGGGGACATTATTACAGTAAGAGGCCCTGGACCAAGGACATTATACCAGGAAGGAGCCCAGGATTGGGACGTTATTGCTGAAAGGGGCTCAGGATGGGGGGTATTATACACAGAAGGTGAATATTATAACAGGAAGAGGCCCAGGATAGGGGATATTATAACAGGAAGGGGCGCAGGAAGGGGAACATTATACCAGGAAGGGGCCTAGAATGAGAGACATTATTATAGGATGGGGCTAGAGCTATGATGGGGGAGATTATTACAGGAAACATCCAAGGCAAGGGCGAACACGCGCATCATTATCGGATCTAGAATGCTATAAGGGCCCATACATCTGACCAACATGCTGGTGGGGGCCCAGGTCCAAATTTTGCACATCTACAGGAACATAGTTACATAGTTACATAGTTACATAGTTTATAAGGCCGAAAAAAGACAAGCGTCCATCCAGTTCAGCCTATTTCTTGTGCACTGCAGCTATTCAGCAGCGTTGATCCAGGGGAAGGCAACAAAAAACCATGCGGTATAGGCCAATTTACATCACTGAGGAAAAATTCACTTCCCAACACCAATCTGGCAGTAAGATTAAATCCCTGGATTAATTAACTAAGCATAAGATGTAATTTTATTGTTCTCAAGAAAGGCGTCCAGGCCTCTCTTGAACTCTTTAAGTGAGTTGGACATCACCACTTCCTCTCCCAGAGAGTTCCAGAGTCTCACGGCTCTGACCGTAAAGAATCCCCTTCTATGCTGGTGCAGGAACCTCCTTTCCTCCAGACGCATAGTGTGCCCCCTCGTCTTTGTCACCATCCTTGGTATAAACAGGTCATGGGAGAGATCTCTGTACTGCCCCCTGATGTATTTATACATGTTTATGAGGTCTCCCCTAAGCCTTCTCTTTTCCAATGTAAATAGGCCTAATTTTGACAACCTCTCTGGGTATTCTAGTCCCTCCATTCCCTTTATTACCTTAGTCGCCCTCCTTTGTACCCTCTCTAGCTCCAATATGTCTTTCCTGAGCACCGGAGCCCAGAACTGTGCACAATATTCTAAGTGCGGCCTTACCAGCGCTTTATACAGAGGAAGAACAATGTTCTCATCATATGCCCCTATTCCTCTTCTGATGCATGCCATGACTCTATTTGCCTTCGCAGCTGCTGCCTGACACTGGGCACTCCAATTTAATTTGCTGTTAACCAAGACGCCCAGGTCCTTCTCCATGTCAGATTTCCCCAACGGTTTCCCATTTAATATGTATGGGTGACTGCTGTTTTTCTTTCCCATGTGCATGACCTTACATTTATCGGCATTGAACCCCATTTGCCATTTTTTGGCCCAACTCCCCAATTTATCTAAATCCTCCTGTAGCTGTGCCCTGTCCTCATCTGTATTAACTACTTTACAAAGTTTAGTATCATCTGCAAATATTGCTATTTTACTATGCAACCCTTCCACTAGATCATTAATAAATATATTAAATAATATAGGGCCCAAGACAGACCCTTGAGGCACCCCGCTAGTAACCCTGACACACCCTGAGCTTACTCCATTGATAACCACCCTCTGCTTTCTATCACTCAGCCAGCTATTTACCCACTTGCACACATTATCCCCCAGACCAAGCAATCTCATTTTATATACCAACCTTTTGTGTGGCACGGTATCAAACGCTTTGGAGAAGTCAAGGTATACAACATCCACTGACTCTCCCCGGTCCAGCTGTGAGCTCACCTCCTCGTAGAAGGCGATCAGGTTTGTTTGGCAGGAGCGATCCCTCATGAATCCATGTTGATATGGAGTTAGACAGTTATTATCATTAAGATATTCTACAATAGCATCTCTAAGAAATCCTTCAAACAATTTACCCACAACAGACGTTAAGCTGACTGGTCTATAGTTCCCAGGGTCACTTTTAGACCCCTTTTTGAATATTGGTACCACATTTGCTTGGCGCCAGTCTAGTGGGACAGTCCCTGTCCATAAAGAGTGCTTGAATATAAGATACAGCGGCCTGTCTATCACATAACAATATGTCATATGTTGGGAAGGGTTTAAGCTACAGCACATTACATAGCCTCTTGCAGCTATATCAATGGAAAAATGAAAAATGTATGGCTTTTTGAAGACGGAAAGGAAAAAATGCAAAACAAAAAATGATCCGGTCCTGAAGGGATTAAGGATTTCCCACCCACAGTAAATGTTGTCACTCAGCTTTCTTCTCTTATGGCCCAGTCCGTCTCCCTGTTTTCTGCACCACTCTCGTAGTCATGTATTTTTTCTCCTTATAAACACTAATATATACTTGCTGATTTCTCCCCCCACAGGTGAGAGACCTTCTGCAGAAAACTGTAGAAACTTTTGTCCGTTTATTTGACCTGATAGACGTGCAATTTTTACCAATCTTCAAAATGCAACTTACATTTGATGACGAGAAAATGGATTTCTATCCAAGCTTCCAGGACGTAGAAGAAGTTGTACTATTTATATTAACTCGGATCCCCAAGACCCTTCAGGTATCAGGATTTTTTTTCAATGCTGACAACTTACTTTTTATAGTAGGTACATGTGTGGCTCACAGGTAAAAACTGCAGTAAAAAAAATTGGAAATTTGCTGCCACCATTTTGGAATATCACAGCAAAAAAAAAATATAGTACTGGCTGATTTACAATTGCTATTGGCTGTCACCTAGTATATGAGCGTCCGCAGCAGTATCCTCCGGTGGGCCCCCATGCAGGGATAGGACAACGAGTATATTGACTTTGTAATACACATTGCAAAAATATATGAGAATTATAAGTAGAAGAGTTGGGTAGCATAAACACTTTTACAGGCTCGGACTGGCCAACAGGAGAAATGGAGAATCCTCCGGTGGGCCCCCATGAAGGGATGGCTCTGCACTCCAGTCCCCTATTAAAGTGCACCTGTCAGCAGGAGTGTGCTCAGTAAACCACATACACTGTCAGGAGGGCGACATTACACAGAGTAAAATGATACCTTAGTTGATGAAATTCGTCCTGTGGTTCTTGTGTAATCTTTACTTTCAGTTTGGAAATAATGATACGCTTATGCTCCGGGGCGGCGTGTGGGGGCACTCTATCTGGTGCTCACTGATCGTCCACTGACCTGCCTCCTATGTTACCTAGCCCCGCACTACTAGATGCATTATGTAAAAGAGGAGGCAGGTCAGTGAAGGCACAGTGAGCTGTCATAAGAGCATACAGATGAATATGTAAGCAGAGCACCAGATAGAGCGCCCCCCACAGGCCGCCCCGGAGCACGAGCGTATCATTATCTCCAAACTGAAAGTAAAGGTTACACAAGAACCACAGGACGGATTTAATCAACTAAGTTATCATTTTAATCAGTGTAGTGGCACCCACCTAACAATGTATGTGTTTTACTGAGCTCAATCCTGCTGACAGGTGCGCTTTAAATGTATAAGTGGTTAAATCTGAATTTTTGGGGTGACAGATGCCCTTTAAGCTCCCTTTAGTGGCCACTGAGGATACACAGCATGGCAGCTTTTATTTCATGTCTATGCTGAGGATATGGAGCTTTGTATGGAGTTTTTGATTTATTTATATCAAAATAGGTGGATGTTCAGGGGGTTTATATTAGAGACTTCTGCAGTATTCATGTCACTTTATAGAACGTTCTTCTTTGTCCAGAATATTCAGACGGTGCAGCCGTGGCTTTCTGGTAGTAACACGGTTCAGATCATCGAGGCCAAACTCCCTGATTACATCTTTGATTCTGTCGCGCTGAAGCTGAAGGAGGCCGTCAGCCACAATCTACACCAGCCATTCAGGCATTTCCAAACCTACGGTAAGCGGGACGTGAATCATTAAAAGGATGATACATATGGAAAGCTGGACATGAGTCATTAAAGGGATGGTACATATGGTAAGCTGGACGTGAATCATTAAAGGGATGGTACATACGGTAAGCTTGACGTGAGTCATTAAAGGGATGGTACATACTGTAAGCTGGACGTGAATCATTATAGGGATGGTACATACAGTAAGCAGGATGTGAGTCATTAAAGGGATTGTACATACGGTAAGCTGGACGTGAATCATTATAGGGATGATACATACAGTAAGCAGGACGTGAGTCTTTAAAGGGATGGTACATACGGTAAGCTGGCTGCGAATCATTAAAGGCATGGTACATACGGTAAGCTGGACATGAGTCATTACAGGGATGGTACATAGGGTAAGCTGGACGTGAGTCATTAAAGGGATGGTACATATGGTAAGATGGCCGCGAATAATTAAAACAATGGTACATACAGTAAGCTGGACGTGAATCGTAAGTATTAAAGCGATGGAACATATGGGAAGCTGGACGTGAATCTAGTATTAAAGGGATGGAACAATCACAATCAGAAATCTCCTGCCGGCGCTTGCAGCGTGATATTCCTGTGGACGCTTTGATCCTGATACCTTTCCAAAAGCCATTGAACTCAGTGTTAGGGGTTCCCAGAGGTGTGATCCTCATCTATCAGACATTATCATGCAGAAATACTATATATCATTGGTCTAACAAGCACTGCAAAGAGGATCTGTCTCTAGATTTCACCATATAAATGTAGATTATCAAATTGATTTCTTAGACCTGATGAAGCCAGAGAACTCGCTTTCAAAAATCCATGTCCGATCAGCTGTATAATCCTCTTTGAAAGTTTTCTCCGCCCGATATTAAGATGAGTCTAGATACAACTATAAATTCTGTGTTATATTATTTGATAGTTGAAAGCTTCAGCTGGCTGGTGGATGGTTCAGCCGCGGAGAAAGTAGAAACTGTGTGCAAAGCAGTCATCAAAGCAAAAGGTGGCTACTTTGAAGAACCTAGAATATAAGACATATTTTCAGTTGTTTCACACTTTTTTGTTAAGTATATAATTCCACATGTGTTAATTCATAGTTTTGATGCCTTCAATGTGAATGTACAATTTTCATAGTCATGAAAATACAGAAAAATCTTTAAATGAGAAGGTGTGTCCAAACTTTTGGTCTGTACTGTATGTGTGATCATAATGTGTTTTTTTTTTTTTACATATTGGACCTTCTTGCATATTATCTCGAACCATCATTAAATTGACTCATCCCTGCACAGCAACACTGGCTTTGATGTTTCTAGTAAAAATCGACTGCTTATGCGCCGTTCATCATATGCAAGTTATCTAGGACTAGTCCAGCGGGACGTCACTTCCCACAAACAAATCCGACCTCAGATGCTGTGATCACACCCAAATCATGGCATCTTAGTCTCACCTGGCGAGGTGGATCTTCTAAGCCTCGGGTCTGGGTGGGCACACGGACCCCGGGTGTTGGTGTGGCAAGCAGGAAGGCACATGAGCAGCAAGGAATTGGCACTCAGGAATCTTGGGAGCTGCAGGATGGATGTAGCGTAACACAGTAGGAATGGAAGAAAGTTAACGCAGAAGGTGGAGCACACGAAACAAAAGTCTAAAAACTCAATCCTAAGACCCAGGTGTGTGTCCTAATGGTCCATAAATAGGATTTAGGAGATTATGTCACTGAGCTACACAGGACAACCTGTAAAACCTGACGTGGAGCACAACACGGGGCAGCAGACCGAAGTGAAGGAAGCAGAGCTCGGATACCCAAGACAGGTGTATAATACTTAATTTCAGATGCCCAATTTGCATATGACAGCCGGCACATAAAAAGTTTAGTCTTTTAAGGTAGAAACATTTTTGCCAGATATATACCGTGGATGTCAATGCAGGAATTTGGCATGCCTGAAGGACCTGACAGGTTCACTTTACGGGGACCCCCTTTGGTTCGTTTGAAGGGTCCCTTGACAATAAGCTGATCACAGCTGTAGTCGGGTGGACGCAGCAACGAGGACTAAGTTGCAGGAATCATTTTCTTCCCATTCCCATTAGAATCAATACTGTCCTAAGTCCTACAGAGCGAGGGGTGCAACGTGTCCGATAATAATTGAGGGTCAAATCAGAAATCTCAAGGGTAAACGAGACTGATGTATATTTGTATTCCAGTTTATAGAAGAATTTCACACCCTGGCCAGAGATATCATGGGACTGCCCACCCGCGCTTACTTCACCATGGTACACCTCGACTACGATGACTTAAAGCAAGGCCTGGCTGACAAAGCAAAAAGTTTTGCAAATATATTACTAGATAGACTGGTGACAAATCACAGATTGGAGAATGAAGAGTGAGTAAAATCCTGGATTCAAGGAGGTTTCACAATAGAAAAAAATAATCTGTAATGGGCCTCTACCTGCCATGTGCCATTCAGGGGCCCTTGGGGTCGAGGTCAAGTGTTACTTCTGCTATGATTTCATACAGTGAGTTATAGATGCTGATGCTACAGTAAAAGTTAAGAATCTCACATTACTTTACTTATGATACCATAAAATATCATCACATTCCAGTATATAATATACAGGTGCATCTCACTAAATTAGAATATCATCAAAAAGTTAATTTTTTTCATTTCTTCAGTACAAAAATTTAAATTCATATATTATATAGAGTCATTACAAACAGAGTGATATATTTCACGTGTTTATTTCTGTTAATGTTGTTGATTATGGCTTACAGCCAATGGAAACACAAAAGTCATTATCTCAGTAAATTAAAATAATTAACAAATACACCTGCAAAGGCTTCCTAAGCTTTTAAAAAGGTCCCTTAGTCTGTTTCAGTAGGCTCCACAATCATTGGGAAGACTGCTGACTTGACAGATGTCCAGAAGGCAGTCATTGACACACTCCACAAGGTCCCAGAGTTCCAATTTTCATTTGGAAATCAAGGTCCCAGAGTCTGGAGGAAGAGTGGAGAGGCCACAATCCAAGCTGCTTGAGGTCTTGTGTGAAGTTTCCACAATCAGTGATGGTTTGGGGAGCCATGTCATCTGCTGGTGTAGGTCCACTGTGTTTTATCAAGACCAAAGTCAGCGCAGCCGTCTACCAGGACGTTTTACAGCACTTCATGCTTCCCTCTGCTGACAAGCTTTTTGGAGATGGAAATGTCATTCTCCAGCAGGACTTGGCACCTGTCCACACGGCCAAAAGTACCAATACCTGGTTTACAAACAACAGTATCACTGTGCTTGATTGGCCAGTAAACTCGCCTGACCTTAACCCCATAGAGAATCTATTATAGAGAATCTATAGGGTATTGTCAAGAGGAAGATGAGAGACCCCAGACACAACAATGCAGACGAGCTGAAGGCAGCTATCAAAGCCACCTGGGCTTCCATAACACCTCAGCAGTGCCACAGGCTGATCGCCTCCATGACACATTGCCGCATTGATGCAGTAATTGATGCAAAAGGAGCCCCGACCAAGTATTGAGGGCATTTACTGAACATACATTTCAGTAGGACATTTCAGATTTTAAAAACATTTTTCAATCTGTTGTTATAAAGTATTCTAATTTACTGAGATAATGACTGTTGTGTTTTCATCGGCTGTAAGCCATAATCATCAACATTAACAGAAATAAACACTTGAAATAGATCCCTCTGTGTGTAATGACTCTATATAATATATGAGTTTCAATTTTTGTACTGAAAACTGAAATAAAGTAACTTTTTGATGATATTCTAATTTAGTGAGATGCACCTGTATGTAATAATCTTTGCTTCGCTTAGGATCTGCATGGAATTTGAGAAAATCAAGGAACAAGCGTTAAAGGCTCCTGAAACTAATGAAGATGTAATAGAGGAGATTGCGCTTGTGGAGCAGGCGAAGAATAAAAGCCTGTTAGAGCTAAAGTCCCGAATTGCTGTACTTACGTCCCTGGGTATAATTAGTGTAAAACATAATATATAGGATTATTCCGATATTTCTTGTGTCCTGGTTAATATGTATTTTTCCATATATAGGTCATGTCATACTAGCTATACTTACCAGTCCCCCTCCAGGTTTCAGTGATGAGATCCCCAACATGATCATGTGATTGCTGCAGCCTATCAGTGACTACGGTGGTAACCTGCTCCAGCCAGTGATTGGCTACAGAAATCACATGTCCACATAGAGCAGGAAGAACACAAACTGATGGAGGGAACTGTAGTTGTGGAGCATCAGTATAATTTTATAACCTAAGTTTTTGGAAAAAATATAATTGGTGCAACCCCTGTGATTGTAGATGCTAGATACATTAATACAGAGTGAGTTTCCTTTTTTTAATTTTAGGAGTGTCAGCGGAGGATGAGTTATCTTCTAGATGTTCATTTATTTGTACCTGAAGATATCATCCTGAACTCAACAGTGTTACTGTGGCCAAAAAATATCAACCCAGTGTTTGATGAAAATGGGGTCTCGGGTGCCAGCCCCAATGAAGCAGCAGCCCCCTGCAGTGTCCAGGTAATTAAACAGGGGGCGCTCTGGGAGCGTTTTTTGATAACTGTTCCTTTCTAAAAGCTGATTGAAAACGGCAAGTGTAAAGGAGAGGGCGAGCTGCTGGGGAAAAGAGAGAAGCTTATGCTGGAACTGGAAAAACTTTTGCGTCGGATGGAAGAATTTGCAGAGTACTCTGAGCTGGATATGATGCAGCAGGTATGATAGTCACAGGCTGTGTTATAGTTTTCCCTCTTCTTATTTTCATTACTTTAAGACTCTTTTCATATTTGTACAGATCCTTTTTACCCAAAACGCATCATGGTTGTCGTGAACGATAATTTTTTTGTGCAACACAAAAGATCATTTCACCCGACGATCAAGTGTTTGGCCATTCGTCGGTGATTGGCAGCCTATTTATACTGCACAATTATCCTTAAACGAGCGTTCCTGGGAAGTAGTTATAAAATGCTCCCTAACTCCGGTTTGGAGTTGCATTAGGCTTTTTTTATGTTGTTTCTTTTGGGGGGGTTCTATCCCTTTTTAAAGGCAAGAATCAAGAATATTGAGACTACAGCCAATAGTGTAACCTGAAGCTTCAATGCAAAATCTCCATTAGGGCCCCCAACTATTGCAGGTCTTTAATAGTAGTGATCTTCTCATATGAGTCAAAGAGACCTTTTGAGCCCCCCTTAGCTCCAGATGCGACTGCAATCCCTGCACGCACTGTAGTTACGCCCTTGACGGCAGCATTATTTTTGCTATGCAAAAAAAAACTATGAAAAAAACATAAACCCGACTGACCACCATTATCAGCCAGAACAGTCTTTATAGAGGCAGTCCCTAGTGCTTAACCTGAAGTGCAGTCAAACAAAGGCAGGTCAGAGGCAGTCGTCACACCTGAGCACTGGCGTATGAAAGCGTCCACTAGGCCTGAAACGCATTGCGTCCAATAGGCCTGAAACGAGTTGCGTCCAATAGGCCTGAAACGCATTGCGTCCAATAGGCCTGAAACACGTTGCGTCCAATAGGCCTGAAACGCATTGCATCCAATAGGCCTGAAACGAGTTGTTCCAATAGGCCTGAAACGCGTTGCGTCCAATAGGCCTAAAAATCGTTGCGTCCAATAGGCCTGAAAATCGTTGCGTCCAATAGGCCTGAAATACATTGCGTCCAATAGGCCTGAAATGCATTGCGTCCAATAGTCCTGAAATGCATTGCGTCCAATAGGCCTGAAATGCATTGCGTCCAATAGGCCTGAAATGCGTTGCGTCCAATAGGCCTGAAACGCATTGCGTCCAGTAGGCCTGAAACGCGTTGCGTCCAATAGGCCTGAAACAATTTGTGTCCAATAGACCTGAAAGGCCTGAAAGTTACACCTCTGACATCAGCTGTCTATAAAGTGGAGCATATAGGAGTCTGTATTCTGCAAATGAGAAGTAAAGTTCACCGGTGAGAAGTCAGTCTCATACTGTAACTTGTGAATGTCTAACTCATTTTCTTTAACGGAGGCAGTCCGGTTAACCCTTTACTTATCTGTGTTTATTGTGCCTGGTTTCAGTAAGTGACAGATGTGAGGACTGTACAGAAGCGAATAGCAGACGCAGAGGAGGCGGTGGCTTATATTAACAAAGAAGAAGCACTGTATAAATGGGACCTTACAACATACCCTCAGCTGGATTCTTCAAAAGTCAACATCGAACCTTACCAGAAACTTTTTGCACTGATTTACAAATGGCAAAAAACTGAAAAAAAGTATGTGCACCCCATTGGGGAATTCTGAGTTAACTCTTGGCATGCCGTTATTTATTAACACCAGATGTGATCTGAAGTGGAGAGTAAATGGCGCATTTAAACAAGCTGATGATCATTCCCAATTATCAGCCCGTGTAAATGTGCCTGTAATCACCCGATGAACAAGCAAAACACTAATTCGTCGGGAACGAATCATTTATGGCAGCAAAAATCATCTTTATCTACAGCACTTCGCCCCTTGTAATGTTATAGGGACAAAGTATATCTAATAACCAATCGTTCTGTCCCCATCACTGTTCTTCGGTCCTGGAAATAACCAAGCGCCAAAAGTCTTGCATATATTACAAGGGGATTATGTGTTATTAAAGGGCTGTCCGGCCTCGGGGCACAAGTCTGCAGTCACTCCATGTGACTGCAGTCATGTGAATCCTCACAGCATGTGTACTGTGCGCGTTATAAGGATTCTCCAGCATCGGGAGCACAGGCGTGTGACAGCAAGTATGTGATTTGCATATATACGGTCACATCCCAACTAGACATATCCGGCCTTGCTCAATGCAAGCACATTGAGTGGAGCCAGACACGTCTAGTCGGAATGTGGTCTGAAGTATGCAAATCACATACTTGTGGTCACATAACAGCCCCTTCCCGGCACCGGAAAATCCTCGCAGTGCGTGCAATTTGAGAATTTAAAAGTCTGCAGTTACATAGACTGTAGACTTGTACCCCAAGGCCGGACAATCCCTTCTGCAAAATAGGAGATAAATGTATGATCGGTAGGGGTGCTCTAACCACAGGGTCCTCCAGTAATCCTGAGGACAGAGGTTCCAAAGTCTGCTGTGTGAATGGAGTGATCGTGCGCATGCATAGCCAGTGCTCCATTCATGTCTATGGGAGCAGTCATGCGCATGCATAGCCATCACTCCCATAGATGCACACATGCTTCATTCACAAAGCTGTATCTAGGACCACCGCTTTCAAAACTGCTGGGGGCTGCAGCAGTCAGACTCCCAGTGATCAGACATTTATCAACAACCTTGTGGATAGGTGATTAAACATTATTTATGGGACAACCATAGCCATAGATGTAGAAGAGAAAAAAAGCAGAATAAACAGTAATAGATGAGCTAAAAACATGAAATTTATCAAAATATGTCTTAAAAAATCTCACGCTTCCAGGTGGATCGACGGCGCTTTCCTTGACCTGAACGGAGAAAGCATGGAAGCCGAGGTGGACGAATTCTTCCGAGAGGTCTACAAGATGATGAAACTGTTTCAGCAGAAGCAGAAGACGTTAGAAGAGGAGAAGAAAAAGGCGTCTCAACACCGGACACTGTCTGAAGATAAGGATTCGGTGGACGAGGAAAAGAAGGAAAGCCGCATAGTTCTCATGTGTTCTGCCATCACCGAGCAAATCAAGGCTTTTAAGGTAGATGCATCAAATAATGGATATATCAGTAATCTAGGCCATGTTTGCTGGAGCGCGCTGTTTACTCCCAATCCCAGCCAACTTTAGCACAGTGGTTACTATCGAGACAGCAGCGGTGGTCGGTCTCCTAGGCAACGATCTGTAAACAAAAGAAAAGTCTTAATATCTCAAGAACGGCTGCAAATGTCAAGAAGCAGTGAATTGCAAAAGTGCAGGTTTTTACAATATCTATGAAGATGGGAATAACCCTTTAATTCATTTTTGTAGCCGTAATCCCGGGACACTGATTATGATTGACTCCTTTTCAGGAATATATCCCTCTGGTGAGCATCCTTTGCAACCCATGCCCCTCCTATATATCCATCCTGGCCTCCATGTGTCCAGCCTGCCCCCCTTCATATATCCATTCTGTCCCATATATCTATATATATCTATATCTATATCATATATATATAACAGTTTTGATTTATATATATCCATCCTAGCCCCCCCATATATGCATCCCACCCCACCCCATATATCTATCCAGGTCCCCACGTGTCCAGCTTGCCCCCCTTCACCTCCATGCGTCCATCCAGGTCCCCACGTGTCCAGCTTGCCCCCCTTCACCTCCATGCGTCCATCCAGGTCCCCACGTGTCCAGCCTGCCCCCCCTTCAGCCCCATGCGTCCATCCAGGTCCCACGTGTCCAGTCTGCCCCCCCTTCAGCCCCATGCGTCCATCCAGGTCCCCACATGTCCAGCCTGCCCCGCTTCAGCCCCATGCGTCCATCCAGGTCCCCACATGTCCAGCCTGCCCCGCTTCAGCCCCATGCGTCCATCCAGGTCCCTACGTGTCCAGCCTGCCCCCCCTTCAGCCTCATGCGTCCATCCAGGTCGCCACGTGTCCAGCCTGCCCCCCCTTCAGCCCCATGCATCCATCCAGGTACCCACGTGTCCAGCCTGCCCCCCCTTCAGCCCCATGCATCCATCCAGGTCCCCACATGTCCAGTCTGCCCCCCCTTCAGTCCCATGCGTCCATCCATGTCCCCACATGTCCAGCCTGCCCCCCCTTCAGCTCCATGCGTCCATCCATGTCCCCACGTGTCCAGCCTGACCCCCTTCAGCCCCATGCGTCCATCCATGTCCCCATGTGTCCAGCCTGACCCCCCTTCAGCCCCATGCGTCCATCCATGCATCCTGGGTAGGTGTTTATGCCCCTGCATCCATCCATCCTGGGTAGGTGTAAATGCCCCTCCAGCCATCCATCCTGGGTAGATGTATATGCTTTTCCATTCATCCATCCATCCTGGGTAGGTGTATATGCCCCTCCATCCATCCATCCATCCATCCATCCAATCTATCTATCTTTCTATCCCTTCCTTTCTGAGATAAGCTGCAATAATGCATTTGTCCTTTGCTACACCTTTGCACATACGCCATATACCTAATCAGTGGCCTTGTTATCAGCTGCTACTCTTTTAATTCAACTGTCCCATCAGTTGGGTGTTGCTGAGTACCACGCATTTAAAAAAAATGTGGGGCCGTTGCGATTTCTTTAGTGAAATGCTGGCTCCCTCTGGTGGAGCACTGACTTCTTTAATTTTCTATCTATGGATGAAAAAAAGATAAAAAAAAGTTTGGTCTGAGATGTTGTTTTAAAGTGCTACCTATGTGTGTCAATCAGAGCATCCTATTGGTTTTCACCCAGGCAGATAGATTGCTTGCAATAGATGTAATGAGTGAATGGAACAATGGAATAATGCAAGAGAATGGGACAATGGAACAATGGAATAATGCAAGAATGGAACATCATTGCACATGTCATAATGGGCTCCTGGCCTTTATCTGGCTGTGCTGCTGCAGTCAGCTACAGTCTGCAGGGAGCCTGTAGACTAGGAAGAAGGTGGACCGCTGCTTGTTTGTTCACTAATTAGTTATCCTCTCCCCATCCCCTTGTCTGCAGGTGCATGGGACATTGGGGGGGAGGGGAGAATGTTTGAAAATAGGCAGACTCATGCAGATTAAAAATGCATGTGTGGGCTGCAGCTGCAACAAGCAGTAAAGTTGTTGGTTTTAAGATGTCTATTGATGAACAACATGTCCTCCTAAGGGGAGTCTTTGTCCCTATCCCTACAATGGGTGCCTTCTTGAAGACAGGGTGCAGTCATAGGCCAAAACCAATTCAGGTTATCGCTTCTCGGCCTTTTGGCTAACATCAAGTGTAGTATCTGTTCTCATTTAGTATATGTGCTCAGCTTTTACCAATATATTGCATTGCAATGTTATCTATCTATCTATCTATCTATCTATCTATCTATCTATCTATCTTCCCGGCTGCTTGTTTTCCCTCTATCCACACCCTCCTCTTCTTTGATTGACAGCTCTGGCTTCATAGAACCAGAGAAGGAAGGAGACAGAGGTAAAACAAGCAGGTGGGAAGGTGTATATAAAGGATTGGCCCACGCCGTGATCCACGGAGCGCTTGTACTTGGTTTCAACAGTCATTCTGTGCTGACAGTCCCTTTAAAATCAGTGTTTCCCAAACTTCAGTCCTCACGGCCCCCCACAGGTCATGTCTTCAGGATTTCCATAGTATTGCACAGGTGAGAGAATTCCTGATTCCTTGATGATACTTTCATCACATGTGTGATACTGAGGAAATCCTGAAAACCTGACCTGTTGGGGGCCATGAGGACTGGAGTTTGGGAAACACTGCTTTAAATGGAGCGGTGCTGCAGTTTTATTATTCAGCAATTAGCAGGATCCCCCAACAATTTCTTAAGCAATGAGAAAATGCAGTCCCTAATGATGTCCTCTGACAATAAGCGGATCACGGACAGCAGATGCATTGGGTTCTGCATTTCTTGGAGAATGGGATGGGGCAGCTTCTGTCTTCTCAGTGATACAATCAGGAAGGAGATGCAGCGTGAGACAATCCCTGTCTACATCTTTGATCTGATCATCAATACAGAGGGCTGATTGGTGAAGACAGAGGGAAAGGCTAATAAAATTATTAAAAAAAACTTCGTTTTTCGGCTGCCACTTCCTCTGGGGTCAGTATGCCAACCTCATTGACTTCATAGCACTTGCCAGAGTGGGCAGACACGATTTATTGCCTTTACACACGTCACCTCCACACAGGGCGATGCTGCTACGACGCCTCTGTAGTGATCAAACGTTGAGTCAAACAGCAGGGCTTTAAGAGGGCTGCCCTTTTCAATCTTGGGACTAAAACACAAAAATAAGACATCCTGTTAAAGGGGATAAAGGTAAGTAACAGCGTTCAGTCCAGAGTGATGAATTCCAAAAGACAAAGTTTATTTCGCCATCACATAACGTTTCGACCTGTTATAGGTCTTTATCAAGTATATACAAAGACATACAGGGATACTGATCCCCTTTAAGGAAAATCAGTGGCCAGAACCCTTTAAATTCCCCTTAAATGGTCCAAAACTGAAACTGTGGGAACAATATAATCCACTTAGGGTTCAAACTTACAGTCAAGGGTTTGATAAAATTATCTACACCCTTGTGTCTCCAGAAAGCATAGCGTATGTTCACGTGCTGAAAATGCCGACCAGTGCTGGTGAGCAGAGGTCCGCAGCTTGTGACACTCCTGCTGTAGTGAAACTACAGGTCCCAGCAGACTGACGGTCTCTCATCAAGTTATGCTGGGAGCCGCAGTTTCACAAATAGTGCTAGAGGATCCATGTCAGAAATATGAGGCTGCCACTAGGGTTTCTCCCACAAATATGTAATCGGACGTGGAGCAGATCTGCACGTGGATGAGCCATATTCTCTATCTGTGAACATACTACTCCTTCACTCAGATTCTAAGTGGTTCTGCAGCGCATCTGTGCAGAGCAAGCTGTCAATCAAAATCCGGGCCGGGTTTACAGCCGTCGCCCCTGATATAGCGAGCGGTGCTGTGATCCAAGACTGTAGCCGCTCCGTGCACAACGATGAGTGAAGGCCGGCGGCTGCAGGGAGGAAAGAAGTTAATTTTCTCCCGGTACCTACACTATCAATAAGGCGGCCGGGCAGCATTGTAACAATATTTATCTGCAGATTAACCCTATACCTGCAGGTACATAGCATTTTCCAAGGTGACAGGTTCCCTTTAATAAAGAGAAGATGGATAGAGCCGCATTAGTCCGTACTCACGGTGGAAGCCTCCTGACAACTTCTTGAAGAACACTTTCCACATTTGTTCCAAGCTTCCCCGACATCTAATAGAAATAAACAGAGAAATGAATTTCTTAATACAGTTTAGAACTCGGCTACAACGAATCAGAAGAAATGAAACCTGTTTGAAGCTGACAAGCAATCAAGCCCCTCCGTAAGCCACACAGAACATGGCTACTTATGTCATCTGCAGGTGATTAAAGGAACCTGTCATGCTGAAATGGTATAAGATCTGTAGGGGGTGTTGTAGAGCAGAGAAGTTGATCAGACTGATAGACATATCTGTGGGAAGAGAGTCAGCAAAACTGGCATTTTATGCAGTGAAAAGTCCTGCCGTATGTACACTAGTCCAGTGGGCGGTCCTACTAAGTGATTGACAGTTCCCTGTATGACCATGCAGGCAAAGATAGCTGTCAATCACTAGTAGGACCGCCCACTGGACTCATCTGTACAAACAGCAGGATTCCACTGAATAAATTGATACAGGAAAAACATCTATCTTTGTAGCGTATTAGCCAGTAGATAGAAGAGTATTTAGATTTGAGAGTCCTCAGTGGTTGATACCATCTTTTCCGTTAGCCATTAAAAGGTAACAAATTGCAGGCTTTCCAGACTACTCAGGTCTCAGGTCTGCCTGATGAAGAAGCCGGAGTAGTCTGGAAAGCTTGCAATTTGTTACCATCTTTTCAGTTAGCCATTAAAGGTATCAACCACTGAGGACTCTCAAATCTAATGAATAAATTACAATTTATACTGAATCTTCTCCCACAAACCTATATATCATTCTGCTCAGTTTCTCATGGATAAAACCTGTACATCTGAATGGGGCTTTAATGTTGTTATTACAATCATGTAACCGCAGATCACAAAATCTTTCATATGATCATTTTTTTAACACCTAAAACCCCAATGGATATTTATGTTTACTAAAGGATTCCTTTCCCATTCTTTTGGCAGCTCTTCTTTAGGTATGGACACAGACCGGCATCCGGCATAAAGACATCTGGAGACTTTTCCTTTTTCTGTGATATTGGATAATCTTCTTCATTTCTAACGCTTTAAATCTTTCAAATTCTTTCCGAAAAATGTATCATAAAGGGACTTTCTCAGGTCAGTTTTGCTTGTGGTTGTGTTACCATTATTTGTGCCAAATGTATCAAAGTGTTGCACGATGTTTGATAAATGTTTATGTAGCACTTCCATCTATCTTTATTTATTTTACTCACTTATATAGCGCCATTAATTTCACAGCACTTTACAGACATTATCATCACTGCCCCCATCGGGGCTCACAATCTACATTCCCTATCAGTATGTCTTTGGAGTGTGGGAGGAAACCGGAGAACCCGGAGGAAACCCACGCAAACACAGGGAGAACATACAAACTTCTTGCAGATGTCGTCCTTGGTGGGATTTGAACCCAGGATCCCAGTGCTGCAAAACAACAATGCTAACCCCTGAGCCACCGTGTATCTTTATCCACTTTTAACGTCACCAGTCATTCTTAGACCTGTGTAGCTTACCAAGCCCAATTTCTAAAAGTTGCAAGAGCGGTGTAAAATAGGAAGCTGCATATTTTTACGCAAAAATGATGCATCACAAAAGGGTTTTTTTTTTTTTTTTTAACACCAAAAATTGATGTAAATTCCTCGCTACATTGCCCCTTTTCCAGCCACATTTTGTAGAAAAAAATAAAAGACAAGGTGCAGACAGCGGAGTTAAATTTGCCTACAGGAATGATTTTGATCTGGAGCGCATCGTACCCGGATACAGTCACTAGCGGGAACGTCAAACATCTTCTCAATTTGTTTCTCCACCCTTTCCGGATCTGCATTCTTCAAGTCTATCTAAAAGCAAAAGTATAAATACTAATTATTTATCAAAGCTGGACAACATCTAGAAACCATATAATAAAACTGGCTTAAAATATAGTGTGAACAAGAGTTTAGGGAGAGATGTACAACTGGCTCTGGCCTATAAAAGGGATTGTGTAATCGTACAAAACTAGCAAAAATGTAAAGCGCCTGGAAAGCAAGGAACGTGCAATTTACCTCTTAGTAAAATCCTATGCTTTCTCAAGAACAGAGGAATTTTAATTTCATATATTTTTTTTAATCAAATCATTTTTATTGAAAAACTCCAACTACAAATATTCCATCTTTCAAATAACATACATGACATAGTAATTCCATAGTAAAAATATGAACAAAGTATCTGAACTTCAATTCCCATAACCCACCCTAAACCCAAATCCCAACACTCCAGAGAGAACCATTTTCAGAGCAGTTCTAGAATAACGGACTATAGCATTCGTAGAAGGGGAAGAAGATAAAAAAGTGACTAACAAAGGGGTAGCAGCGTTTTAATGTTATCATTTTCTGCTTGATGCCTGAGCCGGGGAGTGCACGCTGAAAACTGTTGCAGGCTGCTGTAATCACAGGACACAAGCAAACAGCATGGCATTTCCTATCAGCAGGGAGGAAGTAAAGGGAACAGTAATGAAAGTCTCCTCCTACTCCGCTCCATATTGAAATGAATAGTGTGCATCCTACAAATGAGATGCATACAGCAAACAATTGATTTTCCATACATAGGTTTTGAGTTGACCACTGGATATACACATGTGTATCACTAATTACCAGAACTGGAAATCGAAAAAAAAGACGAGCAAGTTTGGGGTGAATCCTGCCTTCATTACTGCACAGCCGCTCAGAGGGATCAGTACTAGGAACAGCAGGAGTGCCGGCGATGTTCACAGATTTACCTGCTGCGGGACTGAAGGAGTCTGATCGTGCTCGGCTCAAAGCTTTTTACCTGGTTTACGATAGGAATAATTGAAAGCTGTGCTTCAAAGGCGAGGAAGAAGTTTGCCACCGTCTGCGCTTGAATACCCTTAAGAGGGGAAAAAATATATATGCATATATACAAATACTGAAACATCTAAATGCATTAGAACATCAAACCCGGTGAAGCGGTAAATGACTTGTCCTCCAGGGATACAGGCTACTGTCATTCAGTAATTATTGAATAGGAATTTTACATTTTATGTGATCACCACGCTAGAATGTAAATGGAGAAAAACACAACACAACTCCTCACCATATGAAGATATTTTGTGTTATAGAACAGGATTTCTGTGGAATAACACGACTGATTTACTGTGTATGCACCATAGCCTTCATTTGATGTCACTTACTTAGCACCAACACCTTGCCCCAACTCTGCAATCCCCAATATCAGTCCATGACCTCAATGGGGTCACTATAAAATTCTAAAGAGGACTGGTCATGTCTCTATTAGAAAATAGACAAACTTAGGATAGAAACAATATGAACATATACCCTGCTATAAGTAAGTAAAAAGCAATAGGAAATATATATAATATAGGGTACTTAGTAAACATGTTGTTTGATTAAAAAAAAAGCCATCCCACCAGCACCAAGGTGTACCCAGTCAGTTATGTGAAGTATATAATAAAATACACTTTAGTACAATATTAGTATCTTGTCCCTTTAAATCTGCAGCTACTTCTGTCACCATGGTAACTGCATTCATACTCAGCCAATAGGATTGCTCGGTTTGAATTTGAAGAAAAAAAAAAGTTCTATATGGTCAGTTTGTTCCATCTCATCTGAGTGTGAAGACAGACACCTGCGATCAGCGAGATTATAGGTATAAGACGTGATATAATATAACGGACGGAGCCGCATCCCATCACACGCACTCAGCGACCACAACTGACAGGAATCAGCACATTTATCAGAGGAGAAGTCATTATTCCCCAACACATGATAAGTGACAACTTCTAGATCTGCTGGGAACCCAACTAATCCCTGCTAGTACCTCCCCGGACCACCGCTCCATTCATTCTCTATGCAGGAGAAAGCTGAGTACAGCGCCCCCCATAGAGAATGAACGGACCGGCGGTTGAACATTTGCACTTCGCTCACTTCTATCTATAAGTGCTGTTCTGCTGATTGGGTCATAGCGGCCAAACCCACCGATCTAAGAGTCATCACCTATCCAGAGATCAGTGAGAACTTGTTCCAACTAGACATCCCCTTTAATGGAAGAGATCACATATCTAACAGCCAATCCTATTCATTCCCAATCTTCCCTGTGCCCAGTAATGCCCCTGGGTATATCGCCACTATGAGCCAATCACCAAACCCTCTGCTGACTGTTCCCCATGTTTTATAGAGCTTGGAGACGTTTCTACAAGAGAAGATCTCAGCGGCCACCATGGGGATGGGTTACTCTGCCAGCGATGGAGCAGGTAGTATCCACCAGCCTGTGATATCTCACCTTCCTCCATATTCTGCTGTTACATGTGTTTCTTCAGCTTCACCCCTTCCCAACAGAACCAATTGATGGTTTTTTTCTGTTTTTTCCTCCGCTTTTTCCAAGGGCTATAACTTTTTCATGTCTGTCCACATAGTGTGAGGTCTTGTTATTTTGCAGGATGAGCGGTACTTATAAATCACACCATTCATTTACCACATAGTACTAGAAAACGGGAAAAACATTCCAAGTGCTGTAAAAGTGCGAGGAAAAAAAAAGCCTGACACTGTTTATCTGGGAACGGTTTTAACGGCGTACATAGTGTGGTGAAAATGACCTGGTAATAGGATCCTACTCCTCAGTGTGATTACAGCAAGACCAAACTTCTCCAAGAGTTTTGGCAAAAGAAAAAAACTTTATTTTTTCTGAGACCCGTAACATTTTCGTTTTTCGGGTTGATGGAGCTGTGTGGGGGCTTATTTTTTGAAGGGCAAGAGGACTTTATTGATAACATTTTGGGACACATATGACATGGTCATCGCTTCTTACAGGGTTTTCTGCAGTATTGTGCCGAACGAAAAAAATGCAATTTTGGCTTTTTGAATTTTTTTCTGTGTTCACTGATCGTTTGTTTTTTATATTTGGATAGATTGTATTTCTCTGAAAGAGACCATACCACAAATGTGTATATTTTTATTATATTTATTTTTAGTGGGAGGTGAGTTGAACGTGTGGGGTTTTAATATTTTACACTTTTTTTTTTTTTTTAATTTTCACTGCATTTGTATACATTATCTGATTGCTTGTGCTATATACAGCGATACCACAGTAATGCTCCATATAGCAAAATCACAGTCTTCTTTACAGCCCAAATGAAGCTTTATGATGACAGGCACGGAGGCTTCAGCAGACCCCCGGATGTCATAGCGGTCCATCTGTGCCCTGTGATCGCGTCACAGGAGCGCCGGTGGGCGCATGGAACGATGCGTCCCAATGCCGGCGCGCTGTTAATGCTGCTGTTAGAGATTGACAGCAGCACTGAACAGGTTAACAGTGGTGGGCAGATCTTCGCTCCACTCGCAGCTCTTAGAGGCAGGTCCTGGTTGTTTGTCACAGCCATTATCTGCCATGTACGGGGCGAGCTGACTCTGCTCCATACAGTCATGGCCAAAAGTTTTGAGAATGACACCAAAATTATATTTTCACATGATCTGCTGGCCTCTGGTTTTTATTAGTGTTTGTCTGATGTTTATATCACATACAGAAATATAATTGCAATCATATTATGAGTATCAATAGGTTATATTGACAATTAGAATGTGTTAATGCAGCAAGTCAATATTTGCAGTGTTGCCCCTTCTTCCTCAAGACCTCTGTAATTCTCCCTGGCATGCTCTCAATCAACTTTTGGACCAAATCCTGACTGATAGCAGTCCATTCTTGCATAATCAATGCTTGCATTTTGCCAGAATTTGTTGGTTTTTGTTTGTCCACCCGTCTCTTGATGATTAACCACAAGTTCTCAATGGGATTAAGATCTGGGGAGTTTCCAGGCCATGGACCCAAAATCTCTATGTTTTGTTCCATGAGCCATTTAGTTATCACCTTTGCTTTATGGCAAGGTGCTCCATCATGCTGGAAAAGGCATTGTTGGGCGCCAAACTGCTCTTGGACGGTTGGGAGAAGTTGCTCTTGGAGGACATTCTGGTACCATTCTTTATTCATGGCAGTGTTTTTAGGCAAGACTGTGAGTGAGCCGATTCCCTTGGCTGAGAAGCAACCCCACACATGAATGGTTTCAGGATGCTTTACAGTTGGCATGAGACAAGACTGGTGGTAGCGCTCACCTCTTCTTCTCCGAATAAGCTGTTTTCCAGATGTCCCAAACAATCGAAAAGGGGATTCATCAGAGAAAATGACTTTGCCCCAGTCCTCAGCAGTCCACTCCCTGTACCTTTTGCAGAATATCAGTCGGTCCCTGATGTTTTTTCTGGAGAGAAGTGGCTTCTTTGCTGCCCTCCTTGAAACCAGCCCTTGCTCAAAGAGTCTCCGCCTCACAGTGCCTGCAGAAGCACTCACACCAGCCTGCTGCCATTCCTGAGCAAGCTCGGCACTGCTGGTAGTCCGATCCCGCAGCTGAAACAGTTTTAAGATCTGGTCCTGGCGCTTGCTTGTCTTTCTTGGGCGCCCTGGAGCCTTTTTGACAACAATGGAAGCTCTCTCCTTGAAGTTCTTGATGATGCGATAGATTGTTGACTGAGGTGCAATCTTTGTAGCTGCAATACTCTTCCCTGTTAGGCCATTTTTGTGCAGTGCAATGGTGGCTGCACGTGTTTCTTTAGAGATAACCATGGTTAACTGAAGAGAAACAATGATACCAAGAGCCAGCCTCCTTTTAAAGTGTCCAGTGATGTCATTCTTACTTAATCATGACTGATTGATCGCCAGCCCTGTCCTCATCAACACCCACACCTGTGTTAATGGATCAATCACTAAAACGATGTTAGCTGCTCCTTTTAAGGCAGGACTGCTATGATGTTGAAATGTGTCTTGGGGGTTAAAGTTCATTTTCTGGGCAAATATTGACTTTGCAAGTACAGTAATTGCTGTTAAGCTGATCACTCTTTGACATTCAGGAGTATATGCAAATTGCCATTACAAAAAATGAAGCAGTAAACTTTGGAAAAATTACTATTTGTCTCATTCTCAATACTTTTGGCCATGACTGTACACCCGCTACTGACTTATACCAGACACGTACGGCAGATGTTGGTAAGGAGTTAAAGCGGTTGTCCTGCTTTGGGGCCATTTGTTTTTTTTACTTTAATGCAAGTATTTGGGGCTAAAATTGATTTCCGTTATTGAGTTTCATTAAAAATGTTGCCTTCTGTAGCATCTGTGCTGCACTGTCTATTCCTGGCTGCAAAATTAGCTAACTGAGAATCTATCAGTGAGCTCCTTCTGGCAGTCTTAAGGGAGAGTTTGTAGATCTTTCATCTGTTTTTTTTCCTGAGTGCCTTTTAACTGATCTATGCGCAAAGAAAACATGAAACTTGAATGTGCAGGGAAACAATAAGTCTGTAATAACCAGTGAAAAATGAAATCTAAATGTAAAAAATTACTTTTAGTAATAAATACATGGACATAAGAAAATACACACTGCTCAAAAAAATAAAGGGAACACTTAAACAACAGAATATAACTCCAAGTAAATCAAACTTCTGTGAAATCAAACTGTCCACTTAGGAAACAACACTGATTGACAATCAATTTCACATGCTGTTGTGCAAATGGAATAGACAATAGATGGAAATTATTGGCAATTATCAAGACACCCTCAATAAAGGAGTGGTTCTGCAGGTGGGGACCACAGACCACATCTCAGTACCAGTGCTTTCTGGCTGATGTTTTGGTCACTTTTGAATGGTGGTTGTGCTTTCACACTCGTGGTAGCATGAGAAGGACTCTACAACCCACAGAAGTTGCTCAGGTAGTGCAGCTCATCCAGGATGGCACATCAATGCGAGCTGTGGCAAGGAGGTTTGCTGTGTCTGTCAGCGTAGTGTCCAGAGGCTGGAGGCGCTACCAGGAGACAGGCCAGTACACCAGGAGACGTGGAGGGGGCCGTAGGATGGCAACAACCCAGCAGCAGGACCGCTACCCCCGCCTTTGTGCAAGGAGGAACAGGAGGAGCACTGCCAGAGCCCTGCAAAATGACCTTCAGCAGGCCACAAATGAGCATATGTCTGCACAAATGGTTAGAAACCGACTCCATGAGGGTGGTATGAGGGCCCGACGTCCACACATGGAGGTTGTGCTCACAATCCAACACCGTGCAGGACGTTTGGCATTTGCCACAGAACACCAGGATTGGCAAAGTCGCCACTGGCTCCCTGTGCTCTTCACAGATGAAAGCAGGGTCACACTGAGCACATGTGACAGACGTGACAGAGTCTGGAGACGCCGTGGAGAACGATCTGCTGCCTGCAACATCCTTCAGCATGACCGGTTTGGCAGTGGGTCACTAATAGTGTGGGGTGGAATTTCTTTGGAGGGCTGCAAAGCCCTCCATGTGCTCGCCAGAGGTAGCCTGACTGCCATTAGGTACAGAGATGAGATCCTCAGACCCCTTGTGAGACCATATGCTGGAGCGGTTGGCACTGGGTTCATCCTAATGCAGAACAATGCCAGACCTCATGTGGCTGGAGTGTGTCAGCCTCATTTTGACTTGTTTTAAGTACATTACATCAAAGTTGGATCAGCCTGTAGTGTGTTTTTCCAATTTAATTTTGGGGGTGACTCCAAATCCAGGCCTCCATTGGTTAATAAATTTTATTTCCATTGATGATTTTGTATGAACATTTGCTAAAGAAGAACTGCGCCCAGCGGAGCCAAGCTGAAGGAAGAGAATGGACTTGATCTGACTTCAGACATTTTTTCAAGTTTCCCCCCAGGAGGGGGCCAGTTCACTTTTTAGCTGGGTTAAAATACACTGCTCAAAAAAATAAAGGGAACACTCAAATAACACATCCTAGATCTGAATGAATTAAATATTCTCATTGAATACTTTGTTCTGTACAAAGTTGAATGTGCTGACAACAAAATCACACAAAAGTCATCCATGGAAATCAAATTTATTAACCAATGGAGGCCTGGATTTGGAGTCACCCCCAAAATTAAAGTGAAAAAACACACTACAGGCTGATCCAACATTGATGTAATGTCCTTAAAACAAGTCAAAATGAGGCTCAGTATTGTGTGGCCTCCACGTGCCTGTATGACCTCCCTACACCACCTGGGCATGCTCCTGATGAGGTTGCGGATGGTGTCCTGTGGGATCTCCTCCCAGACCTGGACTAAAGCATCCGCCAACTCCTGGACAGTCTGTGGTGCAATGTGATGTTGGTGGATGGAGCGAGACATGATGTCCCAGATGTGCTCAATCGGACTCAGATCTGGGGAACAGGCGGGCCAGTCCATAGCTTCAAAGACTTCATCTTGCAGGAACTGCTGACACACTCCAGCCACATGAGGTCTGGCATTGTCCTGCATTAGGAGGAACCCAGGGCCCACTGCACCAGCATATTGTCTCACAAGGGGCCTGAGCATCTTATCTCGGTACCTAATGGCAGTCAGGCTACCTCTGGCAAGCACATGGAGGGCTGTGCGGCCCTTCAAAGAAATGCCACCCCACACCATTACTGACCCACTGCCAAACCGGTCGTGCTGAAGGATGTTGCAGGCAGCAGATCGCTCTCCACGGTGTCTCCAGACACTGTCACGTCTGTCACATGTGCTCAGTGTGAACCTGCCTTCCAGTGGCGAGTTTGCCAATTCTGGTGTTCTGTGGCAAATGCCAAGCATCCTGCACAGTGTTAGGCTGTGAGCACAACCCCCATCTGTGGACGTCGGGCCCTCATACCACCCTCATGGAGTCAGTTCTAACCGTTTGTGCAGACATGCACATTTGTGGCCTGCTGGAGGTCATTTTGCAGGGCTCTGGCAGTGCTCCTCCTGTTGCTTCTTGCACAAAAGCGGAGGTAGCGGTCCTGCTGCTGGGTTGTTGCCCTCCTAAGGCCCACTCCATCTCTCCTGGTGTACTGGCCTGTCTCCTGGTAGCGTCTCCAGCCTCTGGACACTACACTGACAGACACAGCAAACCTCCTTGCCACAGCTCTCACTGATGTGCCATCCTGGATGAACTGCACTACCTAAGCATCTTCTGTGGGTTGTAGAGTCCGTCTCATGCTACCATGAGTGTGAAAGCACAACCAACATTGAAAAGTGACCAAAACATCAGCCAGAAAGCACTGGTACTGAGATGTGGTCTGTGATCCCCACCTGCAGAACCACTCCTTTATTGAGGGTGTCTTGATAATTGCCAATAATTTCCATCTATTGTCTATTCCATTTGCACAACAGCATGTGAAATTGATTGTTAATCAGTGTTGTTTCCTAAGTGGACAGTTTGATTTCAGAGAAGTTTGATTTACTTGGAGTTATATTCTGTTGTTTAAGTGTTCCCTTTATTTTTTTGAGCAGTGTATATAAAAAAATTACTGCAGCTTTAATGCTATTTATTACATCTCAGGTAATTTTGTGACTAACTATACAGCATCAAAAATACCAAAAAGCTTAAATCTCCAATGGAAGCCAATAGCACCAGTGAGAACATGGCATAAGCGTAATTTAAAGGAAGAGGAGGACATTATTCACTCCAGTTTCCTGCGGCCCCTCGGGAGTATAGGTTGCTGCACAGTAGTCTGCATTCTGTGTAAAACAGGAAAAAACACTTTCTTAGAGGGATGAGGGCAGCGCGGTGGTCAGTAGTAGCACTCTGTCAGTTGAGGATTGCTCCTAATATCTGGTTGTGTTTCCTGAGAAGAGGAGACACCACCCAAGAGGAGACCCCACCCAAGAGGAGACCCACCCAAGAGGAGACCCACCCGAAGAGGAGACCCCACCGAAGAGGAGACCCCACCGAAGAGGAGACCCACCGAAGAGGAGACCAAACCGAAGAGGAGACCCCACCGAAGAGGAGACCCCACCGAAGAGGAGACCCACCAAAGAGGAGACCCAAGAGGAGACCCACCGAAGAGGAGACCCAAGAGGAGACCCACCGAAGAGGAGACCCCACCGAAGAGGAGACCCCACCGAAGAGGAGACCAAACCGAAGAGGAGACCCCACCGAAGAGGAGACCCACCGAAGAGGAGACCCAAGAGGAGACCCCACCGAAGAGGAGACCCCACTGAAGAGGAGACCCACCGAAGAGGAGACCCACCGAAGAGGAGACCCAAGAGGAGACCCCACCCAAGAGGAGACCCACCCAAGAGGAGACCCACCCAAGAGGAGACCCAAGAGGAGACCCACCGAAGAGGAGACCCAAGAGGAGACCCACCGAAGAGGAGACCCCACCGAAGAGGAGACCCCACCCAAGAGGAAACCCCACCGAAGAGGAGACCCACCGAAGAGGAGACCCACCGAAGAGGAGACCCAAGAGGAGACCCCACCCAAGAGGAGACCCCACCCAAGAGGAGACCCACCCAAGAGGAGACCCCACCCAAGAGGAGACCCCACCGAAGAGGAGACCCCACCGAAGAGGAGATCCACTGAAGAGGAGACCCCACCGAAGAGGAGACCCAAGAGGAGACCCCACCGAAGAGGAGACCCCACCGAAGAGGAGACCCACCGAAGAGGAGACCCCACCGAAGAGGAGACCCACCGAAGAGGAGACCCCACCGAAGAGGAGACCCACCGAAGAGGAGACCCAAGAGGAGACCCCACCGAAGAGGAAACCCCACCGAAGAAGAGACCCCACCGAAGAGGAGAACCACCGAAGAGGAGACCCCACCGAAGAGGAGACCCCACCGAAGAGGAGACCCAGGAGGAGACCCCACCGAAGAGGAGACCCCACCGAAGAGAAGACCCCACCGAAGAGGAGACCCACCGAAGAGGAGACCCCACCGAAGAGGAGACCCCACCGAAGAGGAGACCCAAGAGGAGACCCCACCGAAGAGGAGACCCACTGAAGAGGAGACCCCACCGAAGAGGAGACCCAAGAGGAGACCCCACCGAAGAGGAGACCCCACCGAAGAGGAGACCCCACCGAAGAGGAGACCCAAGAGGAGACCCCACCGAAGAGGAGACCCACCAAAGAGGAGACCCACCAAAGAGGAGACCCCACCGAAGAGGAGACCCCACCGAAGAGGAGACCCAAGAGGAGACCCCACCGAAGAGGAGACCCAAAAGGAGACTCCACCGAAGAGGAGACCCCACCGAAGAGGAGACCCACCGAAGAGGAGACCCACCGAAGAGGAGACCCCACCGAAGAGGAGACCCACCGAAGAGGAAGCCACACCGAAGAGGAGACCCAAGAGGAGACCCAACCGAAGAGGAGACCCAAAAGGAGACCCCACCGAAGAGGAGACCCCACCGAAGAGGAGACCCACCGAAGAGGAAGCCCCACCGAAGAGGAGACCCAAGAGGAGACCCAACCGAAGAGGAGACCCCACCGAAGAGGAGACCCACCGAAGAGGAGACCCCACCAAAGAGGAGACCCAAGAGGAGACCCCACCGAAGAGGAGACCCCACCGAAGAGGAGACCCAAGAGGAGACCTCAACGAAGAGGAGACCCCACCGAAGAGGAGACCCCACCGAAGAGGAGACCCACCGAAGAGGAGACCCCACCGAAGAGGAGACCCAAGAGGAGACCCACCGAAGAGGAGACCCCACCGAAGAGGAGACCCCACCGAAGAGGAGACCCACCGAAGAGGAGACCCCACCGAAGAGGAGACCCCACCGAAGAGGAGACCCCACCGAAGAGGAGACCCACCGAAGAGGAGACCCCACCGAAGAGGAGACCCAAGAGGAGACCCACCGAAGGGGAGACCCCACCGAAGAGGAGACCCCACCGAAGTGGAGACCCAAGAGGAGGCCCACCAAAGAGGATACCCAAGAGGAGACCCACTGAAGAGGAGACCCAAGAGGAGACCCCACCGAAGAGGAGACCCCACCGAAGAGGAGACCCACCGAAGAGGAAACCCAAGAGGAGACCCACCGAAGAGGAGACCCAAGAGGAGACCCACCAAAGAGGATACCCAAGAGGAGACCCACCGAAGAGGAGACCCAAGAGGAGACCCACCGAAGAGGAGACCCCACCGATGAGGAGATCCCACCAAAGAGGAGACCCAAGAGGAGACCCACCGAAGAGGAGACCCCACCGAAGAGGAGACCCCACCGAAGAGGAGACCCACCGAAGAGGAGACCCCACCGAAGAGGAGACCCACCGAAGAGGAGACCCCACTGAAGAGGAGACCCACCGAAGAGGAGACCCAAGAGGAGACCCACCGAAGGGGAGACCCCACCGAAGAGGAGACCCCACCGAAGAGGAGACCCACCGGAGAGGAGACCCCATCGAAGAGGAGACCCAAGAAGAGACCCACCGAAGAGGAGACCCCACCGAAGAGGAGACCCCACCGAAGAGGAGACCCACCGAAGAGGAGACCCACAAAGGAGACCGAAGAGGAGGCCCACCGAAGAGGAGACCCACCGAAGAGGAGACCCACCGAAGAGGAGACCCACCGAAGAGGAGACCCAAGAGGAGACCTACCGAAGAGGAGACCCACCGAAGAGCAGACCCACCGAAGAGGAGACCCACCGAAGAGGAAACCCAAGAGGAGACCCACCGAAGAGGAGCCCCACCGAAGAGGAGCCCCACCGAAGAGGAGAACCACCGAAGAGGAGACCGAAGGGGAGACCCACCGAAGAGGAAACCTAAGAGGAGACCGAAGAGGACAGACCTGCACCTTAAGATCCCTAGGGGGAAAGGGATGGCCCAAGGCCAGAAAAGACATCAATCGATCCTACAACAAAAAGGAAGAAGCAGAACCAGAACAAAGTCCGCCATTACATCAACCGGTATTTGAGAGGAAAGAGGAACATCATGTGGACCATCCTGCTGGGACCTCTCTGCCGATAACATCATACGGCAATACCGGCTGGTAAGTATAAATCCAACAAAGTAATTATAGCAGGATAGTAGTAATATAGTGGCAGTATGTCAGTATTAGTGTAATTTGAGTAATAATACTAGTGATAATAGTAAGAAAGTAATAAAATAACAGTAGTAATAGTAGTAGGTAGAATAGCAGTGTGATCCAGGGTTCTAGGACTGATCGCCTTTTCTCGGGGTCAAGAAGGAATTTTTCCGCTGTGACACAAATTGGCTGAAGGTGTCCTGAGGTTTTTGCCTTCTTTTGGATCAACACTCTAGGTATAGGGTAGTATTAGTAGCAATAGGAAAGAAGAATAATACCGTAATAAGATAGCACAATGTTAATAATAACCATATCAAATAGTTAGATTTATACAAACAAATTAAAATAACTCCAGTAGTACAATAATTAGTGTAATATTTAACTTGTAATAACATTATTAGGTTTGATCCAGGGTCCTAGGACTGATCGCCTTTTCCCGGGGTCAAGAAGGAATTTTTCCCGTGACACAAATTGGCGTTAGGTGTTCTGGGGTTTTTGCCTTCTTCTGGATCAACAGCTTTAGGCATAGGGATTTTAGTAATACCATTATTAGAATCACAAGATTAATAAAAAAATTAGAATTTATTTTTTTTAATTAGTTTTATAACAGTTATAATTAATTGGATTAATGCAAAAATAATAAATAGTAAAAATGGTGGTAATAATAAAAAAAAATAGTCCCAGTTACTAAGTTAGTGTAGTGTTAGTGTAGGGACCCATCTGAAGAGGTCGCCTTGACGTTGGCAGATGGGCTCGCACAATTTGCTCAAAATGTGCGCTAAGAACCTCATATTTCTATGTACAGAAGATCTAGCAGTAATTCCATTCAGGAGATAGATATCTGTGTACACACACACTTTGTTATATACTTTTGTGCAGCACACAGGGCAGGTATACAGGTACAGGGCGAGAGGAGACCCACCGAAGAGGAGACCCACCGAAGAGGAGACCCCACCGAAGAGGAGACCCCACCGAAGAGGAGACTCCACCGAAGAGGAGACTCCACCGAAGAGGAGACCCACCGAAGAGGAGACCCCACCGAAGAGGAGACCCACCGAAGAGGAGACCCAAGAGGAGACCTACCGAAGAGGAGACCCTCCGAAGAGGAGACCCACCGAAGAGGAGACCCACCGAAGAGGAGAACCACCGAAGAGGAGACCCACCGAAGAGGAAACCGAAGAGGAGACCGAAGAGGACAGAACTGCACCTTAAGATCCCTAGGGGGAAAGGGATGGCCAAAGGCCAGAAAAGACAACAATCGATCCTACAACAAAAAGGAAGAAGCAGAACCAGAACAAAGTCCGCCATTACATCAACCGGTATTTGAGAGGAAAGAGGAACATCATGTGGACCATCCTGCTGGGACCTCTCTGCCGATAACATCATACAGCAATACCGGCTGGTAAGTATAAATCCACCAAAGTAATAATAGCAGGATAGTAGTAATATAGTGGCAGTATATCAGTATTAGTGTAATTTGAGTAATAATACTAGTGATAATAGTAAGAAAGTAATAAAATAACAGTAGTAATAGTAGTAGGTAGAATAGCAGTGTGATCCAAGGTTCTAGGACTGATCGCCTTTTCTCGGGGTCAAGAAGGAATTTTTCCGCTGTGACACAAATTGGCTGAAGGTGTCCTGAGGTTTTTGCCTTCTTTTGGATCAACACTCTAGGTATAGGGTAGTATTAGTAGCAATAGGAAAGAAGACTAATACCGTAATAAGATAGCAGGTTATTATTGAGCTCCTAGATTGGGCAGAGGAGCTCAGTCTTCAGCAGGAGCTGGCCGAGGAGAGCAGAGCAACTTGCATGGGGCTACTGCACAAGAAGTAACTCAAAAGGTGGAGATTAACCCGGAGACGTGGTGCCCGGACTGTGATCTGCTGTGCAGGCTGCATAGACGATGCCTCCTAGGACCCGAACTTCACCCCTAACAGGCACAGCAGAGCTCGGACGGCTGCAAGTGAACGGAGAGCGGCTGATTAGTAACTGCTGTGTCTCCTGCAGCTCAGATAAGAGCCGTACAGAGCGGGGGCTCAGTAATGATGAATACGGGAAGTGTCCGCCCCTCACATGTCCTATATGCGGCCTCCAGAGGTAAAGTCTCCCCTGTAACCAGCGCCTTCTCTCACCTTCTCTGCTGGCATGCTCCATTGCTTAAAGGGGATGTCTGAAGAAAACAAGTTATCACTTATCCACAGGCTCGGTAATCACTTACTGATTGTGGGGTCTGACCGCTGCGAACCATTGTCTGATCGGGAAGGAGTGGAAAGTCAGGGATCAACTGCAGCTCCATTCATTCTCTATGGGGCTCCAGAAAAGCCGAGCTCAGGGCTTGAATGCCACATAGGGAAGGAATGGAGCGGATCCTGGAGTAATAACATGTCCTCCTCTCCTCAGCTTTCTGTCTGTGTAAGTGGCTCAGCCCTTGTCTCCCTTTCTCACTGGCTTCTGTACTGGTCCCTGTAGACTTTCTCCTATGAGGAAGAGGAAACCCCTCTGCCCTCCTGCTCTCAGTCCTCTGCGGCTTTTCCCCATCGCTCAATGCAGCCATTATATGTAATAAGGATCATTCTTGTCCGGCTTTCATTCCGCCCAGCTGACAAGATAATAAACATGTGAGGTGGAAGGTTCACAATTATTAGATGTGTTGTGAAAAGTCTCCACAGCAAATTCAGAGAAAACTGCAGGGTGACCGCTTGTGAAACCAGCACAAAATCCAGCGGACAGCGCCTCCCTGCCCCCCGCCGGTCTCTGTATCCTGGCATTCAGCTATTCCATTTGGTGCTTATTCAGGGAGGAAAACAAAAATGTGATGTTCTTACACAGACGCCTGAAGACGCGACGTTCGCTGCTGTGACGCCCAGCTGAGCTTGGTATCACAGATCCTAGAAGTGTGCATTGATGGATTCCTCCACAAGACGCCCTCATAAGCATTCACACACCTCCACCTTCCACCTCAGACCACCAGAGGGAGCCCGCTAGGGATATATAAAGGGAAGGTGGAGCCAGGCAGCCCAGAAAGTGATTCAGCAGTTTCCTGCTCAGACACAGAAGGACTCAGTGCAGTCGAGCCAGAGCCTAGGAGTTCCTGCAGAAAGAGTTCAGTACAGTCTGTAGAGTGATTCCAGACTAGAACTCAGCTCAGGATAGAGAGCTAGGAGTGTGCCGACGCTCTGAGAGCGGCGAAGAAGAGCAGTGTCCCGGCTGCAGTGTGTGTTGCCTAGTGAGGGCCCGAGCGGGACCAAAGGTGAGTGGAGAGTGAGTACATAGGGGGCAGAGGAGCTTAATTAGCTCACCCCGAAGAATTTACCGGACACCAGGTCCGAAGCTTAGCGGGATCTCTACGACCCAGTAAGGCATAACCGGAATCCCTGGAGAACTACAGGTCCCAGGATCGCTAGAGTGCTGATATGTAACAGAGCCGGGAGACACATAGGCCCCGCAAGCTGAGGAGCGTGTACTCCAAGAAAAGGCCCTACCACAAGGTCAGCCAGCGCAAGACAGAGACAAAGTTAGGCCTAGCTCCAGGCAGGTCAGAAACTTACTACGCAGAGGCAAGAAACAGGAAGCCCTACACCCGCTCATGGGGGAGGATCCTGATATGCACCCTTCACCCTACAGTGCTCCGGGATGTGCCTGACTTTCCATCAGTAAAAGGTACTGAAGTGACTACCGTGTCCGTCCCCGTTCTTGCTCTGACCCGGCTGGGTCTCGCCTGTCCTGCATTCCCCTTGCATACGCTGCCCTGAGGCCTAGCTCCGCCTGTGGGGAGCTATACCATCGAGCAACCTTATCACCGGCCTCAGTGGACTGCTGCAGCGCTGGTGATTATCATCAGAAACCACAGGTGGCGTCACGAACGTTCATAAAATTAACAAACAACCACCCTTTTAAAGAGTGACCCCAGGGTACGGGCCTGGGAGCCGACCACCGCGACATCCCCAAGGCCAGGCAAAGGCCAGGGTACCGAGTCATCCCCATCCCCTGGGCTGGTCACTGCTTTTCATCATCCATGTTGGGCTGTTGTACGACGTGTGGACTACTCTGCTTGTTGGATTCTTGCATTACCACAAACACTGCCTTTATTTTGTGATTTCTGTGCCGCTTCCCATTTCTATTGGCAGCGTGATATACCAGCACATGAGGGCTGCCACAATCATGTGTCAATAGGTTATTGATGGAGGCCGTGATACAGAGACTGTCCTGGACCAGGGAGGAGTTGGTACAGAAGCACCTAGAGAGGAGGGTACAGGGGCTTCATTTCAATTTTAAAACTTAGCTGGATTGTGTTTAGCTACAAGAATGGAAAGAAAAATAGAAAAAAAAAAATGAAGAGTTTATTATTTGGCAAAATCGTCCATCAGAGGTTTGGCCACTACCAAAAAGTTTTTGATGAACTTACAGTAGCAGCTGGCAAAACCCAAAAAAATTTGTAATGCCTTTAAGTCCTGAATATTATACCAATCCAGTACCGTCCGGACTTTTGCCAGATCCATGCAAAAACAGTGAATGATAAGAAATAACCCAAAAAAGGGACCTCCTGATGGAGAACATAAATTATTTGTCAAACCAGAGAAATGTATTATCTTTGAGTATCTGTAAGACCTGCCTGACATGTACCTGATGTGATACGAGGTGAAAAAATTAGACTGTGGGGACCCCCAACGAAACCCCGACGCTCAGCCCCCCTACCGCCACCCCTTCCTTAACAATACAATAATGTAACTCTTACAACTGGATGGGTGAGGATCAGTCACAGCTAGTGTTGAGCGATACCTTCCGATATCGGGAAATATCGGATCGGATTGGATCGGACCGATACCGAAAAAGTATCGGATATCGCCGATTCCGATACCGGAAACCAATGCAAGTCAATGGGACAGAAATATCGGAATGAAAATAAACCCTTTCTTTCCTTGTAGGTTAATTCTACATGGAGGAAAACAACTAAGAATAATGTAGAATGTATTGGGGGAGGTGGGGGAGACAATAAAGGCATAGAGGTTTAGCCCAATCAAATGGAATAGCAGGAATTAATATTTTTTTTTAAGACGTTCTGAGTTACGGAAATATTGACTATGTTAAGTATTTTTATATTTTGTCAGATATTTATGTTTCACTACTTCCATGCTCTTCACCTTCTTTTTTACTTCTCCCACACTTTCTCCTTCATCATCCTCAGCATCTTTTTCATCCACTTCTTCTTCACCTTCTTCATTTTCTTCTTCTTCACCTTCTTCGTATTATTCTTTTTTTTTACATTCTTCATATTCTACTTCTTCATCTTCTTCATCTTCTTCTTCTTCATCATATTCTTATTTGTGGCAGGCATTCCTGTAGTTGTTATCTATAAAAGGTTGGACATTACACCCTTCGTTCTGCCCGTCACAAAAGATTTACAACAGGATTTGTCCGCGTTCAGTTTGGCCTGCAGCAGCAGGTCTTTTCCAGGGGCACCACGAGGAGGAACGGACTCACCCCCATACACTGCTTAGTCATCTTCTGCTTATAATTTAGATATTATCTTTTGCTCTGATTTTTAGTCTTATGCTTAATGTTCTTCCGCTTTTTGTTCTGCAGCTTCTTGTATTTCTGCTTCTTGGTTTTCTGTCTCTTGTTCTTCTGTATCTTGGTGCTTGTCTTCTCTTCTTTGTCCTCTTGGTCAACTTCTGCAGGGTCATCTTCTTGGTCTTCTTCGGGGTGGTCTTCAGGGTTGTCGTCTTCGGGGGTCCTCGTCTTCGGGGTCCTCGTCTTCTTCGGGTTGGTCTTCTGGGTCCTCGTCTTCGGGGTCCTCGTCTTCTTCGGGGTGGTCTTCAGGGTCCTCGTCTTCTTCGGGGTGGTCTTCAGGGTCCTCGTCTTCAGGGTCGTCGTCTTCGGGGTCCTCGTCTTCTTAGGGTTGGTCTTCAGGGTCCTCGTCTTCAGGGTCCTCGTCAGGGAGATCTAGAGTGATTACCAAGAACCATTTCAAAAAGCTTGAACTTGGAAATGTAGCAGAAGGTACAAGAAAGCTGAGGAACTACCGAGGACCAGCTGACGGTACTGGAACCCGGATGGGTAGCAGAAGGTACAAGAGCCAATGGAACTACCGAAGACCAGCTGACGGTACTGGAACTCGGTTACTAAACAGGAGGTACCTGTGCCAGAAAGCACTACCAAGGACCAGCAGACGTTGGTGGAACTTGGATACCGAGAAGGAGGCACCTAATCCAAAGGCACTGCCGAGAACCAGCTGACGGTACTGGAACCCGGATGGGTAGCAGAAGGTACCCATGTAAAAAAAAGTTCAAGGCCGCGAGCCGGCCGCAGTTACCAAAACCCACAGTCCTACAGGGGGTGCTTGTCCTATTGGCACTATGGAACCAGCCTTCATTGCCAGATCCCGCAGCCCACATAGGAGTCACCTAAACTGCAGGCACCATAGAGTCGGCTAACCCGACCGCAACACGACAGGACAACGCATTGGAGGCAAAATGACGTTGACACTACCCGGAAACAGCTGGCGTGCTGGAACCAGGCTGGGCAGGAGGGAGTACCCGTGCCAAAGTCACTGCCGAGAACCAGCTGACGGTACTGGAACCCGGATGGGTAGTAGAAGGTACAAGAGCAAATGGAACTACCGAGGACCAGCTGACGGTACTGGAACCCGGATGGGTAGCAGAAGGTACAAGAGCCAATGGAACTGCCGAAGACCAGCTGACGGTACTGGAACTCGGTTACTAAGCAGGAGGTACCTGTGCCAGAAAGCACTACCAAGGACCAGCAGACGTTGGTGGAACTTGGATACCGAGAAGGAGGCACCTAATCCAAAGGCACTGCCGAGAACCAGCTGACGGTACTGGAACCCGGATGGGTAGCAGAAGGTACCCATGTAAAAAAAAGTTCAAGGCCGCAAGCCGGCCGCAGTTACCAAAACCCACAGTCCTACAGGGGGTGCTTGTCCTATTGGCACTATGGAACCAGCCTTCATTGCCAGATCCCGCAGCCCACATAGGAGTCACCTAAACTGCAGGCACCATAGAGTCGGCTAACCCGACCGCAACACGACAGGACAACGCATTGGAGGCAAAGTGACGTTGACACTACCCGGAAACAGCTGGCGTGCTGGAACCAGGCTGGGCAGGAGGGAGTACCCGTGCCAAAGTCACTGCCGAGAACCAGCTGACGGTACTGGAACCCGGATGGGTAGTAGAAGGTACAAGAGCAAATGGAACTACCGAGAACCAGCTGGCGGTGCTGGAACCCAGGGTAAATACTAAAAACAGAGTGGAGCCAGAGGTGTAATTGGAGCAAGTTTTAAATCCGTAGTACAGTGGATGTGGACAAAGCAGGAGAATTTGCCGGACACACAGCTGGGGATCAGCTGACGTTACTGAACCCCAATAACACTGGAGCAAGCGTTGACTGTGCAGACGGCACTTCTGAGCAGCAACTAGCGGTATTGGAGCCCAGGGTAAATACTAAAAACAGAGGAGCCAGAGGTGTATTTGGAGGAGGTTTTAAATCCGTAGTACAGTGGATGTGGACAAAGCAGGAGAATTTGCCGGACACACAGCTGGGGATCAGCTGACGTTACTGAACCCCAATAACACTGGAGCAAGCGTTGACTGTGCAGACGGCACTTCTGAGCAGCAACTAGCGGTATTGGAGCCCAGGGTAAATACTAAAAACAGAGGAGCCAGAGGTGTATTTGGAGGAGGTTTTAAATCCGTAGTACAGTGGATGTGGACAAAGCAGGAGAATTTGCCGGACACACAGCTGGGGATCAGCTGACGTTACTGAACCCCAATAACACGGCAGCAAGTGTTGACTGTGCAGACGGCACTTCCGAGCGCCAACTGGTGGTGTTGGAGCTCAGGGATAATACTGAAAACAGAGGAGCCAGAGGTGTAATTGGAGCAACTTTAAAATCTGTAGTAGTGAGAATGTGGACAGAGCAGGAGAAATTGCCGTCCGCACAGCAGGGGAACAGCTGACGTTACTGAACCCCAATAACACGGCAGCAAGTGTTGACTGTGCAGACGGCACTTCCGAGCGCCAACTGGCGGTGTTGGAGCTCAGGGATAATACTGAAAACAGAGGAGCCAGAGGTGTAATTGGAGCAACTTTAAAATCTGTAGTAGTGAGAATTTGGACAGAGCAGGAGAAATTGTCGTCCGCACAGCAGGGGAACAGCTGACGTTACTGAACCCCAATAACACGGCAGCAAGTGCTGACTGTGCAGACGGCACTTCCGAGCGCCAACTGGCGGTGTTGGAGCTCAGGGATAATACTGAAAACAGAGGAGCCAGAGGTGTAATTGGAGCAACTTTAAAATCTGTAGTAGTGAGAATGTGGACAGAGCAGGAGAAATTGCCGTCCGCACAGCAGGGGAACAGCTGACGTTACTGAACCCCAATAACACGGCAGCAAGTGTTGACTGTGCAGACGGCACTTCCGAGCGCCAACTGGCGGTGTTGGAGCTCAGGGATAATACTGAAAACAGAGGAGTCAGAGGTGTAATTGGAGCAACTTTAAAATCTGTAGTAGTGAGAATGTGGACAGAGCAGGAGAAATTGCCGTCCGCACAGCAGGGGAACAGCTGACGTTACTGAACCCCAATAACACGGCAGCAAGTGTTGACTGTGCAGACGGCACTTCCAAGCGCCAACTGGCGGTGTTGGAGCTCAGGGATTACAGTTCAGGTGGTAGAAACATGAACACAACAGGAGACCTGGATACTGTTGCCAACCAATTATTTATTCTGGAAGAGGACTGGCAAATTCATGAGAGATCCAGGCCTTGTTCATTTTGAGAAAAGTAAGCCAGTCAACGTTATCGGAGGATAGTCGCATGCGACGGTCTGTTAGTACACCACCTGCGGCACTAAAGACGCGTTCCGATAATACACTAGCAGCAGGGCAAGCTAGCACCTCCAATGCATACTGACTAAGCTCTGGCCATGTATCCAGCTTACAGACCCAAAACTTGAAGGGAGAAGAGCCGTCTGGGAGTATACTAAGAGGGCAAGACATGTAGTCTGTCACCATCTGACGGAAACGTTGCCTCCTGCTGACTGGAGCCGTCTGTGATGGTGTAGACATTTGTGGCGGCGGGGACACAAAACTTTGCCACATTTCGGCCATACTGGTCTTGCCTTGTGCTGAGGCGCTGCTTCTGCTCCCTCTTTGTGCAGAGCTTCCTCCACTGCCTCGACGCACTGAGCTGCTTTGTAAAGCACTAGCAGCACTGCTCTCGGTTGGAATGGAGAACATGATGGAATGCACCAGTGCGTCTTGGTACTCCCGCATTTTACGCTCCCGGTTCAACGGTGTTATGAGGCTTTGTAAGTTGTCCCGGTAGCGAGGATCTAGGAGGGTGGACACCCAATAATCAGCCGTGTTGAGAATGTGGGCGATGCGGCGGTCGTTTCTCAGGCACTGCAGCATGAAATCAACCATGTGCTGCAGACTGGCAACTGGCCAAGAAACGCTGTCCCCTGCTTGAGGCGTGATCTCTGCCTGCTCTGCATCACCCCACCCTCGCTCTAGATCAGGGGTCTCAAACACGCGGCCCGCGGGCCGCATGCGGCCCCTGAGGCTGCTTTATGCGGCCCGCAGGCACAGACCCCTTGATGATCCCGACCAGGTCCAGGAGGAGCCGCCGACAGCAGCGCTGCATTGCCGCACAGAGACTGTCTCCCAGCACTGCATTTCCAATGCCAGCCGCCGGCCAATCAGAGGCCAGCAGCTGATATCTGCGTGTCGGCGCAGCGAGTATGACGTCATTGCCATATGCAGATGTCAGCTGCTGGCCTCTGATTGGCCGACGGCTGACATTGAAAATTCTGTGCTGGGAGACAGTCTCTGTGCGGCAATGCAGCGCTGCTGTCGGCGGCTCCTCCTGGACCAGGTCGGGATCGTCAAGGGGTCGGACTCTGTGGTGCCTGCGGGCCACATCTGCAGGAAGGCCGCCGAGGGAACGGAGGACAGGTGAGAATCATCTTTTTTTTTTTTTTATGTGTGTGTGTGAAGAACAGCACAGGGGGCACATAGCCACAAGAGGGGACCTGGATGGGGCACATAGCCACAGGATGGGGACCTGGATGGGGCACATAGCCACAAGAGGGGACCTGGATGGGGCACATAGCCACAGGATGGGGACCTGGATGGGGCACATAGCCACATAGCCACAAGAGGGGACCTGGATGGGGCACATAGCCACAAGATGGGGACCTGGATGGGGCACATAGCCACAAGATGGGGACCTGGATGGGGCACATAGCCACAGGATGGGGACCTGGATGGGGAACATTAGTACAAGATGGGGACTTGGATGGAGAACATTACTACAAGATGTTTGCCATTATTACTATATGATGCTAATTGTAAGACAATATTACTGAATGTGGCCAATTGGGGGAAACAAAATTGTAAAAATCAAAAAAATAAAAATAAAGCATGAAAAATATTGTGCACTAAAAATGCTGTTTTATATGTAAACTAAAGTAAACACAAAAAAGTGCACGTTTATTATCGCCACATCCATAACGACCCAAGCCATAAAAAAATAAACACGGAAAAAATGTTCAAAAGGTGTATACAAAAAAAATGGTATCACTAAAAATGTCACATTGAACAAAGAATGCGGCCCCCCAAATTCAAATTTTTTCCATGTGCGGCCCATATACCCAGCCGAGTTTGAGACCCCTGCTCTAGATACTGACTACTAGAGCATTGTGTACCTCCCTCCTCTGGACAGATGTCTTCCTCATCCATTGACTCCTCCTCATCCTCCTCACAAAGTGTCCCCTGCCTAGGCCTTTGTGAGGAACCACGTTGCGCAGACTGTAGAGAAGCAGATGGCATTTGTGACTCCTCATCCTCCACCTCTTCCAAAACCTCGTCCCTTAGTGCTTGCAGTGTTTTTTCAAGCAGGCAGATAAGGGGGATAGTCATGCTGACTAGTGCATCATCTGCACTCGCCATCCGCGTGGAATAATCGAAGGCACGCAAAACGTGGCAAATGTCCTTCATAGAGGCCCACTCAGTGGTGGTGAAGTGTGAATGGCGCGCACTGCGACTTGTTTGCGCCTGCTGCAGCTGGTACTCCATTACTGCTGCCTGCTGCTCACACAACCTCTCCAACATATGTAACGTTGAATTCCACCTGGTGGGTAGGTCACATATGATGCGATGTTCCGGAAGACGTAATCGGCGCTGCAGAGCTGCAATGCGTGATCTTGCATTGCTGGAACGCCGCAAGTGAGCGCACTCTATGCGGACCTTGTGAAGCAGTGCATCAAGATCCGGATAGTCCCTCAAAAAACTCTGCACGACCAAGTTGAGCACATGTGCCAGACATGGGATGTGAGTGAGGTTGCCTAGGCCCAGAGCTGCCACCAGATTTCGGCCATTGTCACACACTACCATGCCTGGCTGGAGATTCGCTGGCACAAACCACACGTCGCTCTGCTGCTTGATGGCATTCCAGAGCTCCTGCGCTGTGTGGCTTCGATTTCCCAAAGAAATTAATTTTAATACGGCCTGTTGACGTTTGGCCACGGCTGTGCTCATATTGGTCACCATAACAGGTAACCGTTCACGGGTCGATGTGGAGGTAGACCGTGACGGCTCCTGCAGCACTGATTCAGAGGAACTGGAGTATGAGGAGGAGTCAATGTGTACAGACTGGATTCCTGCAATCCTTGGAGTTGGCAGAACACGTACAGCGCCACTCTCAAGATCTGTACCCGGCTCCACAACATTTACCCAATGGGCAGTGAGGGAAAGGTATCGTTCCTGTCCATGCTTACTGGTCCACGCATCGGTGGTCAGGTGGACCTTGCTACTGACGGCGTTTTGTAGCGCATGTTTAATTTTCCCCTCCACATGATGTTGCAGGGCAGGGACGGCTTGCCTGCTGAAATAAAATCGGCTGGGCACGTTGTATTGTGGGACTGCCAATGCCATAAAGTTACGGAATGTGTCAGTCTCCACTAGCCTGAATGATAGCATTTCAAGGGCCAGTAGTTTAGCAATGCCAGCATTCAGAGCCTGTGCTCGGGGGTGGTTTGCCGAGTATGGGCGCCTTTTCTCCCATGCCTGTGCTAACGATGGCTGTAGACTGGCCTGGGAGTGTGAGGATGACTGGGAAAGTGGTGCTGTGGGTGGAATTACACTGTGTCTCTGTACAACAGTGCCAGAGATTCTTCCATGGCGATCCTGTGAGGAAGCCGAACCAGCTGTGTGTGAGCTGGAGGAAGAGGCTACAACACGAGCTGAAGAGGTGGTAGGTGGCGCTGTAGGTTGGCCTAGGTCTTCAGTGTGTTTTTGTAACTCCACCACGTCCTTGGTCCGCACATGTTTCCACATATTTGTGGTATTGAGGTTGCTGACACTTTTCCCTCTTTTCACCTTCTGATTACACAGCTTGCATTTGACAAAGCAAATGTCATCTGCAACTGTGTCAAAAAAGGACCAGGCACTGCAAGTCTTGGGAGCGCCCGCTTTGGATTTTGGAAGAGCCAAGCTACTAATGGGTGCCGAAGTGGAGGCTACAGGCAACCAAGTCTGCCCCCTCCCTCTCCCTCCTTTTTGGGCTGTTCGGGGAATCTCTTCCTCAGAGCTGCTCCCACCACCTTCCTGTCCCTCACGCCATGATGGGTCAAGGACCTCATCGTCTACGCCACCCTCTTCAAACAACTGCTTCTCCTGGGTAGTCTCGACAGCACAGTACGCACCAGAAAGTGGCACCTGAGTCTCATCATCAGATGCGTACTGAGGTGTGCTGCTGACCATAGGCACTGGCCCACCCGCCTCTTCAGATTCAGAGAGACAAAACGGTTGCGCATCACTGCATACTACCTCTTCTTCAAATTCTCGAATTCTGCTTGGCTGGCCCCCTCTTTCCAAGCCAAGAGATTCAGAGAACAGAAGTAGAGATGGCTCCTGTCCAGGGCTCTCTAACTGCCTGGGCAATTTGGCAGGTGGTGAAGAGACAGATGGGTGCTCTTCAGTGCTCAGGACCTGAGAGGATCTGGAACTAATTGAAGTCGATGTGTTAGCTGCCATCCATCTGACAACAGCTTCAATTTGGTCCTCGCGCAGCAGTGGGGTACGGCTAGCTCCTACAAAGCTGCGCATAAAGGACTGTTCCCTGGTAAAACTGGGGGATGCTGAGTCACTGGTGCCCGCAGCAGGCACAGAATCCCCACGTCCTCTCCCTGCAGGCACAGAATCCTCACGTCCTCTCCCTGCAGAAACTCCACGCCCACGCCCACGCCCACGACCACATGCCTTACTCCCTGCCTTCTTCATCTTGGTAGACTGATAAAGATAGGCAGAAAAGTACTAAGGGCTTAGTGTGCTTATTCCTGAACAGCTGCTAACAGGTATAAGAAACACTAATTTTATAAAGTGTGGACTAGACTTTAATATGAGCTAATGTGGCCTACACAACTGTAAAGAGGAGTGTTTGGTGAACTTTATTTAGGTTTTTTTTGTCACAAAAAGACACTGGATGTGCCCAAAGATGTAATAACGATAGTATCACAAACTTTTTGTAGCTATTACAATGTAGGAAGGTAACCTACAAGGCAATAGATGAGGCTGCAAAAAATAGGCTAATACTAATCTGGCTGGGGCTGCAGGGCCCAATGCTGCAGAAAGGCTCCTCTAACTACTCCTATATAGTGTGTTTGGAACCAATTTAGCTGAATACGGATGGAACCACCACACTAATAGGAGAAATCAGGAAAAATTATGAATTGGCAAAAAAGGACAATGTATGAGGCAGTGACACACACTGAGTGCACTACAACCAGACGTGGTTGAAGCACACACTACAGGGTGAGCTGCACTCACACACCAGACCTTGCAGACAGCGGTGAACAGTACAGATGCAGAGCACTGTGCACTAGCGCTGCAAGACCAAAAAAATTTCTCTATCTACTCCTATATAGTGTGTTTGGAACCAATTTAGCTGAATACGGATGGAACCACCACACTAATAGGAGATATCAGGAAAAATTATGAATTGGCAAAAAAGGACAATGTATGAGGCAGTGACACACACTGAGTGCACTACAACCAGACGTGGCTGAAGCACACACTACAGCGTGAGCTGCACTCACACACAGAGACCTTGCAGAAAGCGGTGAACAGCACAGAGAACTGTGCACTAGCACTGCAAGGCACAGCGATTTATAAAGTAGCTTGGGTAAAGCAGAATAGACCAAATAGGTAGCTAAAACTGTCCCTCAGAACAACAGCGTCCTATCCCTAACTGAATTCACAGCAGAGTGAGCTCAAAATGGCAGCGGCGGCTTTTATAGTGCATCATGACATCATTTCAGCAGCCAATCACAGCCATGCCATTAGTTAAGATGCCTACATGCCTAACAGGATGTGCCCACACTTCTTAGGATCCTCATTGGCTGAATAAAATGAAAATGGCTCATTGCATTATGGGAACTTCCGATTCCGGTATACGATATTGCAAAAGTATCGGAATTAAGTATCGGAATTCCGATACCGCGAATATCGGCCAATACCCGATATTTCAGTATCGGAATGCTCAACACTAGTCACAGCTTTATTAACTCTTTAACTCATTCCATTAGAAAGGCATTTTATTTCCAAAAATAATTCCTCTTGTTGCAGCATGCCCTGTGTCTCCACACTGGCAAAGTTGGCCAACAAGAGTAACTTTCCAACATGTCCTATCTATTTCAGGCCACGGAGGATCCTGCATACTCGTATGCAGGACTCCGACTCCCACCCATCATCATTAACGCTTGCTCCACTCCGTCCTGGAGTCCTGACAGGAATATGTCCAGTCCAATATCCGTTAAATGAACACCGTCGGGCCATATGAGGCCAGCTTTATCTCCTTCCAGTTCTCGGTGTCTTATCACTACACCACCTCTTTCCTTTAAAAATCTTGCCATCCGAATATTTATTAGCCGCCTTGTCCGTTCGATGGCTGCACTGTCTCGCGCACCTCGCCATACCGCTCTCGGCACAATCTCTGACCATATTATAGTTCGTTTACTAAAAAATGCTCTGAAGCGCTCAGTGTATAGCTTCATTATTGCCATTAGTTCTGCGCTCTTGTAATGACCAAAGTCGTTTCCCCCAGCGTGTATAACTAAGATAACCGGACCTGTTGCTTCTCTCCCTATGTTGATTACCTCCATTAGTACCTGTGGCCAACGCAGGCCTCTAATACCTCTCCAGTTGAAATATGTGTCATGAAACCCCATATTCCTCCCGCCTGGGCGGACTGTCGCCCTTTTTTCTGCCCAGTATATGTACGAGTGGCCTATCACCCACACTGTTGGCTTATCGTCACCTGTAAAAGAAACAAACCACGTTAGGATAACAAGCCCGGTCTTATGTATCTCGCAAAACACGCGGATCGCCATCTGACTATCCTCTGCACTTCCGTTTCTGACAGTCCTGCTCTAGCTGCTTCCGTGGCCACTCCTATGCGGAATGAGTGTGTCCTGTAATCTTTGGGGTGGTTCCCTGCTGATGTTAGGCATTTATTAAATATAAATTGGAACTGGTATCTTGATAATGGCGTTCCATCAATGTGTGATAGGAAGAAATTACTTTGTGGCCTGATGGCTGTATGTGTTTTTACTATTGTTACCGGACACAGTGTACTGTTTGTGGGTTTTAGAAGCACCCAAGTGCCCTTGCCCGCTGGGTCTGTTTTGGATTTGCGTATGCGTAGACGCATTGCATTATTGGCTATGACTACGTCCTGGTGTAATAAGCCTCCACTGGTGGTGATTTTGGATCGAGGGACTAATTCGCTTATGCGTAGCGCCCCGAAAAAGGCGATCACAAATGCAGTAGACAGTAGTGTTGCTTCAAATTGTGAGTGGCATGTTAATGGTGTTAGGGATATGATTTTTGAGAGCAGATTTAGTGACACGGGATGTCTGCACTCCTGACTTGTCTGACCTCTTTTCCACCCTTTTAAGGCTTGACTGATGATGAATCTTTTTGTCACATCTCCCCAATTCAGTAGTTGGAAATGAAATGCTACTCCGGTCCGCCACTGCTGCGCTGACGCCCCTGATATGCCCCTCATCATTAGCTGGTGGAGAAATTCTATGGTTACATCTAGTCTGGCTTGTTCACATTGGTCAACCAGTCTGCCTGCTACTAGTCGTGTCCAGTCTTTCCATGCCTTACCGTATGCTTTCCACGTTGACGGGGCGACTGACGCTCTGATTAATGGCATCTGCTGTTCGCCACTAGATCCCATAGGGAGGGTGGGCAACTGGTGCCCGACGGGTGGGCGTTGGGGAGGAGCTCTCTGAAAACCTGCCAATTGAATTGCGATAAAGCATTAGCAGCAGCGTTAGATCCCCCCCTCCACATTGTGGCTAGCGCGGACCCATACATTGTGTTTTAGGCACAGGAATGCTAGCCGGCGTAGTAGGCCTAGCACTGGGAGAAACAATGATGCCATCTTATTAATGCAGTGCGCTAGGCTGGTGTTATTTGTTATGAAGCGTATATTTTTGTTCGCTAGGTACGTGCCCCATATTTCTTTGGCTACCACTATTGGGAAGAGTTCCAGGAGTGTCTGGTTTTTTGTTAACCCTTGTTCAGACCAATACGGAGGCCATAAGCCTGTGCACCACTGGTTATCTAGTATCGCTTCATATCCGCCCACTTCTGCTGCCCCGGTGAATAATGTTAGTTCAATGTTGGACTGTTCTGCTGACATAAATAACGTGTGACCATTGAATGATTGTAAGAAGGTTTTCCACACCTCTAAGTCCGCCCGAAGCTGCCTGCTGATTCTGATTCTATGACTCGGTTTTAATGCACGTTTTGTTGCAAAGGATAAACGATGAGAAAAAACCCTTCCGACTGGCATCACCTGGCTCGCGAACACGAGGAGGCCTAGTAACACTTGCATCTGTTGTAGTGTTACTTTCCGTACTGTGCAAAATCCCTCGAGGTGTAGTGTTTTTTGTATTTTTTCTGTTGGGAGGTGGGATAACCTTGCTGTGGTGTCGATTTCGATGCCTAAGAACGATAGCTTTGTTGTGGGGCCTATGGTTTTTGTAGGGCATAATGGGACTCTGAACCGTCGAGAGATGTTTGTGAATTCGTTAAGTAATGATTGGCATTGATTTGAGTCTTTGGGTCCGACGAATAGGAAGTCATCTAGGTAATGTGTGACGGACCTATTGCCGGTTTCGTACCTCAACACCCATTCTAGGAAGGAACTGAATAGTTCGATGTAATAACAAGATATTGAACAACCCATTGGGAGGCAAGTGTCGTAGAAGTATTCATTGTCCACTTGGCATCCCAGCAGGTGGTAGCAATCTGGGTGCACCGGTAGTAGGCGAAAGGCGGATTCTATGTCGGATTTAGCGAGCAGCGCTCCGGGCCCCGCATCGCGTACTAACATTACTGCTCTGTCGAACGACGCGTAGGAGACCGAGGCGTCTTCAGACGAAATACCGTCATTTACAGACTCTCCTTTTGGGTAAGATAAATGATGGATAAGCCGGAATGAACCTGGCTCTTTTTTGGGGATTATTCCCAGAGGGGAAACTCTAAGGTTACTGAATGGTGGTGCTGGGAAAGGGCCCGCCACTCTGCCTAGAGCTACTTCTTTTTGTATTTTTTGCCTAAGTATTTCAGGGTGCTCTTTTGCAGATTTAAGGTTATTTGCAAAGGTGGGCGATTTATTAAGTTTGAAAGGGATGAAAAAAAACGTATGTGAAACCAAAACGTAACTGTCCCGCTGCGTGTTTCTTAGGATATTGGTCTAGCCAGGGGCCCATCGCGTTTACGCTCACCGGGGTCCTTGGATTCTGACTGTGGGAGTTTAATTGATCATTTGCTTGCGGGACGAGAACATCTTGCCGCGGGGTAGGCTGCACCGCAGGCTGAGCATTCATGTTTGTATCTGCATAAGGCGTAGAAACGACAGTGTCCCTCATTGTACTGCCAGCAGGCCCCTAGTCTACGTACTACCACTGAATTTTGGCCTGCTGTTGTCTGTTGTCCTGTAGCCGTTGTTGGAAAGGGATGGTGTTTCTGTGACAGCATTAATCGCAACCATACGTCTGTAGCTTTTACCCCCCCAGCCTAGCTGTGGTTGCAGGGCCAACTGCCTCCGGAACTCTTCATCGTAGCGCCACCATGCTGAACCGCCGTGGGCTTTGTACAAGTTATACACCGTATCCTGGTATATGAATAGTTCTGAGCAGCATTCCGGATGCTTTTGGCCCATGATGCAACCCAGCACAGAAAACGCCTGTAACCAGTTACTCATCGTCATTGCAACCTTTTGTCTGTTTCTGTCGAATGGTTTGGCGGCTATCCTTTTCTCTTTGTCTATAGTATGTTGGTCAGCGGTTACAAGTGACCAAATGTCGATGTAGTCATTATTCCATATTTTAATTCTGGTTTCCTCGTCTATGTGTGAGCCCAATGGGCTTATCCCTCAAAAGAATGCGTCCTTGTGTACGCTGGCTAATGGTGGAGTTGTTTTAGTAGAATTATGTATAGCGCCTGGTGGCACGGATAGTTGTTTGACTATGGCCTTAAGGGCCGCTATTAAGTTGGTGTTACTATTTCCCATTTCAGTTATACTTATATTGCACACACCCATTCCTGCGGCTGGAGGAGGGACTCCGATGTGTGGAGGGACTCTGACACCTGTCTCGCTCGGGGTGAGCGGCGTGCCTCTGCTCGTAGACCTGCGTGAAATCGTTGTATTGTGCAGACTGTAAGCTCTGGAGGGTGTCATTGTATCGTTTCTGTCCCCCGGAGGACGGGATCGGTGCAAGCGGCTGTTGGGGCTCGACGATGCGCTCGACATCTCTGATGCAGAGGATGGTGAGCGCCACCTTGAGGACCGCGACCTGTGACCCCTCCTGTGGGATGCCGATCTCCGCTTTGCTTGTGACGACCGCTTCCTTCGCCGGTGACTTGTGTGCGATGGCGTAGATCTGTCGTCGGAGGAACTACAGCGAGTTCGCCTAGAGTGAGTACGCCTGGAGTCTCTGTGTCCCTGAGGGTGTATGGGGGGTTCTGCGCAGTTTACATGTGTCCCGCCGGGACATGTCGGTGCTATTTGTGGCCAGGGCGATGATATAGCAGTGTCAAGCGCGTGCGTCGCTGCGCTATTATAGGGGTATATGGGGGAGGCGAGGATGGTCGCTGAAGTGTTTAGGCTCCGCATCGTGTCCATCAGGGGGGTATTGATACTGTGACTGGGCGCTGGATGGGCTGCGGTGATTACAGGGGCCGCAATGTCCCCTGGATGTGTAGTGTCACGTGTTCTGTTTTGGGAACTTTTTCTTTTATTTTTAATAGGAGTTTTTCTGTGGGGGATTGTTTGGGGGGGAGGCAGAGCACAGCCCCCGGCAGAGGATTCTGCTCTGCCACAGCCCCTGCTGTGTGTTGAGGGGGCGGGGAATGGTTACTAAGTGGCCCACAGCTTCTTCTGTGAGGCTGCGGGGTGGTGTGCCTAAAGCGCTCTGGAGGACGGGAGTGCCTGCTGGACCTCCGCCCTCCAGGGCGCTCCTCGGCAGGATGCGGGACGGGAGTGTTAACGGGGGTGGGGAACAACAGGCTCTATGCTGTCTCCAGCGCCGGCGGCAGGCAGGAGACCTGAATCCCCTCTGAGCCCGCCGCCGACATGGAAGACAGCCCGCATTCGTTTATTAGTGCAGCGGAGCCTTGCGCCCGCTGTGAGTGAGGCGCAGGGTCCACCGCCGCACTAGCTTCAGCTTCCTGCTCCGCCCCGCAGCTTTCTGGACTGGGGTGCGTGACCTGCGGGGTCACGTGGGGCGGACATGCGCCCCGCACATGCGCATCGAGCGCTTCCTGCCCTCCAGCTCCGCCTCCCCCAACATGCCTCTCCGGCCTAGTGGAGTCGCGCGCCCGCTTCCGGACCGCCACGGCTGCCCGCTTCCCCGAGTCAGCGCGCGCCCGCAGCACTACCGCAGCCACCTGCCATCCCGCGCCGGGTTGAGTGGCCCGATGAACACTGTAAAGTTGTGCAGATGCGGCGGTCGGGTGAGGACGGGGATCGGGACCAGGCCGCGGAAGTAATGCAGCCCCCCGTTCCAGATGACCCGACCGCCGTGGAGGGGACCGTTGTATCGTGGGCAATTGGAGTGGGTGAGTAGGCCCAAGTGGTGAGGGGACTGGGACTGGGGAATATGATGTTCCCATAAGGGGTTGAGGGCCAGGGGCAGGGTGATCTGGGGATTTAGAGCTTGGGCCAGGGGGATGAGCGCTGAGCCCCGACATGAGAGCCTGTAACCAGCGTTCACCCCCCTGTGCAAACCCAGCCTGGAGGGCCTCAGCAATCTGACCTGATCCTGAAATCTCCATGAAGTTCGACTCCGGGACCAGCAAAGAAAGGAAGTAACGTGGGATGTCCCGGTGTTTATGTATCCATGGGACGGCTTGTAGCAGCCGTCCCTTTCGCTTCATTGGATCCTTCCGGGGGCTTCAGGATCACTGGTCAGTAAGGGGCAGCGAAGGGGGGGTCACCAATCGCCACGGCCCAGGGAGGGGCCACCACAGTCAGTGACTCCCTCCTTATTTAGTATGGAGTCTACCATTATGTCATCAAGATGGGTTTGTTGTGATCTACCTGCCAGATGAGTAAAAATGGGAGCATTAGTCAACCCAAATGCCATCACAAGGTTTTCATAGTGCCACTCAGGAGTATTTAAGGCCGTCTTCCACTCATCTCCTCAATGTGAATGAGATTATAAGCCCCCCTGAGGTCTAGTTTCATCAAATTGTAGGAGCCAAATGGTTTTCTAAAGAGGTCTGGGATGAGAGGGAGAGGATATGCATCCCAGACCGTAATCTGATTAAACTCGCAAAAATCAAGGCAGGGGCGCAACCCCTAGTTTTTTTTTTTTACAAAGAAAAACCCCACTGCAACGGGAGATGAAGAACGTCTTATATGGCCCTTTGGTAGACTTTCAGTGATCTAGTTTTTCATGGCCTGCCTCTCTGAACCAGAGATATTATATAACCTGCTTTTTTGGCAGCTTGGCCCCAGGAATAATATTACCGACGCAATCATAAGGATGATGGGGAGGAAGTTCTTGACACCCCTGTTCAGAAAACACATTCCTGAAATCAGACCCACCGTGGCTATCCGAGTGACCAAGCAGTGTTCTTGGCAATACTCGCTCCATTTTACCACCTCCCGAGTCTGCCAGTCTACGGCTAAGTGCCCACGATGCAGAAATGCGCCGGATTTTTCCTGAGCGTTTCTGCATCTCCCTGGCAGAAAAAAATGCATGCGGATTTTACATGCGTTTTTCCTGCCTGGGACTTGCTGATGTGAAGCGTTTTTTCACATGCATTTCCGCATGCGGGTTGTCAAGCGCTTTCCAAGCGATTTTAGCATCACTTGGAAAGTGCTTGACAACTTGGTCACACTATATAAATACGTGCAACCAGCATGGATTTATATAGTGTGACCAAGTTAATAGTTGAAGAAAAAAGATTAAGAATGGTAAAAAAAAAAAAAAAAAAAAAAACATTTTACTTACCTTCTGATGGCCCCTGGTCTCTTGTACGGCTCACGGTGGTGTGAAAGGACCTTCCATGACGTCATTTAGTCATGTGACAGGTCACGCGACCTCTGACGAGCCGTACAAGAGACTGGACGCAGCGGAGAAAAGACCGGGGGCCATCAGAAGGTAAGTATAATGTATTTTTTTCTTGTCTTTTTTTTTTTTTTTTTACAGGTACCATGGTACCCGGGTCTGGAGGAGAGTCTCATCTTCTCCAGACCCGGGTACCATCCGCACGTTGAATCGCTTAATATCCGCATGTGCACATGTAGTCATGCGGATATTAAGCCATTCAATGGAGGCGAAAACGTCGCGATTACGCAAAATAATTGGTAGTGCTGCGGATTTTTCCGCACTGATAATGCGCAGCGGAAATTTCCGCAGCATGTGCACAGCACATGCGGATTATCATTGGGGAACATTGCAGACCTTCTACCAAGCGTTTAAGCGTTCCTGCAGTGGAATTGCCGCTGCGGAAACGCTTAAAAGATAAAGTGGGCACACAACCTACCACAGGATTGTGCAGCGTAAACCAAGGTAGTCCAAGGACCACAGGAGAGGGCAAGCCCTCTAGCACATAACAGTCAATAAATTTTGAGTGCAAGGCCCCTACCTGCAGATGTAGCACACGAGCGACAAGAGTAAAATACCCCTAGCTCAAGGGTGCAGAGTCAATGGCGATTATGGGTGTTGAGCCAGAAAATTTATGAGGTTTGAGGTCCTGATCGGACCTAGCGTCGATCAAAATAAACCCCGCCCCACTGTCCAGAAAGGCAGAAATTACCACCATACTTTTGCCAAGATGGATCTTGGACGGTAAAAAAAAAAATTGTGACCTATCCACAGAGGAAATAAGTACACCCCCGAGTTGCCAATTCACCACGCAACTTGGGCGCCTTAGTTTTCCGGTGGGTGTTTAGGAATTTAGGAAAGACACACACACACACACTCCCCCTTTCCACCAAACTACAGTTGGACCAACAGAACAAGTCGCCACACCCAACAGAATGGGTTCCTCAGTTAACTCAAACCTCGGTGCCCTTGACCCCAGGCCCCCTGCAAATTGGAGTGTCTCCTTATGTCTCTAGCAAAGACAGTGGTTAACACACAAACGCCTCTTCAAAACAACCAACACCTCCGACTCCAGAACTAGGCAGCATAAATCTAACACTGGCAATCCAAGATTGCCAGAGGCGAGTATATATAGGAGAGGGGAAAGGCCAACACTGAACAGCTGAGACCATCAATGCTGGAAAGCTCTAGCAGCTCTCAACTGAACAGATTAACCTTTGCACTGCTAGCAGCAACCTTCACGGTTTAATATGATAGTGAAGTGCTTCTAATCAGTGCAGGAGCTCAGACGCCGCAGTCTTCTGGCCCCTCTAGTTACGGTAAACCCGTGGTTCCTGGATTCCAGCGATGTGTCACTTACTGAGCTGCTTGATGCAGTGTTGATAAAATCCCTTTATTAGCTGCAGATGTTCTGCCTATGCACAGGGTACACAGAAAGCTGTCAATCAGTGGTGCGGGTGGGGCTATATATAGAGCTCATGAATGTGGAGGACTACATGGTAGCAGGTTTACTAGTCCTTGAGTGATAAAACTAAAACAAGCAGCCAGTTATTGACACATGGCTGGAATCAGAGTCTCTGTCTTTATATAATCAGAATCTAATAAGAGTATAGATGCAAGTGTACAATAAATCTGGAAGAATAAAGAAGTAATCCATATATCATAAATTATATCTACCCTACAGGTAGCATATGCATTATAATTACATACAACGTCACTAAGGAAAAGTACTTCATTTGCGTCGACCACCAATAATTCACCTTGGCAAGCAGAAAGGGACCTTGAAACTTCGTAGCTAAAATCAACATGACAATACAAAAGTACAAAAACGTTAAAAGGGAAAACATGTTGGACAAATATGGATTGATGGATACAAGGCGCATTCTTAAATAACCATGTATAAATGTGAGGGGAGTCATTTCGTATGTAGATGGACAAAGAATGCTGAGATTTGGAAACACGTTGCTATGTTGCAAAAATGTTTCACTTGAACCTTGTGGATTAATGGACTTTTAAAGATGAAATAATAAAGATGGATTTTATGGAGCTGGAGTTCCTTTTCTTTTTCCTGTGATTTACACACGTGTGGCCACACGATCTCCAGGCTTCAGCACGCCGAGAGCCGCTGTGGGTGAGCTGGTGGTTTTTTTTCTATAGCATTCTTAAATAGGCTGTGCCAAGATCGCAACTTTTTGGCTATTCTGTAGGGGGGTTGACAAGCGGGACCTCCAATGATCAGAAGAACAGATGTCTCACATCCCCTTTTTTAATGGAGTGGTGCCATTGTCTACGGGACTGATGGAGATAGCTGAGCTCTGAATTCGGCCATCTCCGGCAGCCCATTACACTTTGAGTGGAGCAGCAGTGCACACGCTCATCGGCCAATCCATTGGCGTAATATGGCTCCTGCACCTGATTTCCTGTGATTGGGGTCCCAGAGATGGGTCCCCAGCTATTAGCAAGCAATCTGTTCTGTAGAAAAGCGATAAGTTGTAATCTGAGAGCAAACTCTTTCAATTTTAAAATATTGGATAGCTCTTATGGGCGTCTATAGAAAAACCAAAACAGTGTTAGATCTACAGGGTCGGCCATTTATATGGATACACCTAAATTAAATGGGAATGGTTGGTGATATCAACCTGAAACAACGGATACTGGAAGCCTGTGCTAGCATTTCTTCTGCAGTGTTGCTATCAGTGTGTCAAGAGTGGGAGAAGAGGGTTGCATTGACAATCCAACACAATGGGCAGTACTTTGAACACATTTTATAAGTGGTTATAAACTTGTACAAAACTCATGAAAGAATAAAGTTACGTTAAAACCAAGCACACCATTGTTTTTCTTATGAAATTCTCAATAAGTTTGATGTGTCACATGACCCTCTTCCCATTGAAAAAATAAAGTTGGATCCAAAATGGCCGCCATGGTCACCACCCATCTGGAAAAGTTTTCCCCCTCCCATATACCAATGTGCCACAAACAGGAAGATGATCTCACCAACCATTCCCATTTAATTTAGGTGTATCCATATAAATGGCCCACCCTGTAAAATAATAAATTATTATTATTATTATTGCAGCTGCTGCATTTTGTATAACTCATTCAGTATCTGAACATCTGCAACAAGAGCACAGAGAAACAAATCAAGAAGAAACGTCACACTCACCGGAGTGTGGATCAGGTTCAGGAGATACTTCTTTCCCTCGTAAGTGTAAAACAGAGACGCAGTCTGGGCCTTCACCGTAATCCGGGCTCCCTCTCCACCTGCAGCTTGTCCAGAACTTGCTTATTGGAGGCGGCTTTTGGAATACACCCTGAGGGAAGGAGCGAGACCCCAGAATCCACACTGTTAGCTCGTGGTGGCCGTGTCCCCCTCCATACTAGTCTGTCAAGGTTAGCTTGTTTCTGTGTTTTATATATGTATTTTATGTGTGTAAACCCTCTTCATGTGTACAGCAGCCTGGAATAAACGCTGCTTAAGAAATAAATAATAGAGTAAGGCCTCATTCAGACCACAGTGATTTCTCTTGTAGGTAAAAAAAAAAAAAAGACCGATTTTCATCAGCTTTGTTTTGCATCCGAGAAGTTCTAAACTTTGATTTGGATCAAAATCCGACAGGTCAACGTGTTTCGATGAAAAATACGCGATCCGCATAAATATGTGAACATCCCTAGACTATAATAGATATGAGTTCTGTGAAAAACTAGGATCGAGCTCGTACGAGATCCAACATTTCATTCTATAAATCTACATAAATAATTAAGTAACGTGCCAAATTGCTTTTTTTTGTGTATGTTTTGCGTGTACGGAGAGAAAGTTCCCAGTGCTAGTGTCTATGGTGCTCCATTAGGCTAGGGCTACCTTGTGACTGTGTGTGGCGCTACTGATTAAGCAATAGCTCCAGTTCAAAGCAATACACTAATTTTAAAAGGAAATCTGTTTGACCTCAGATGTTGGCATGCAGGCCTTTGAAATGTAAATCTAAACCAATGGACACTTTTATATCTTCTACCTGTTGCTGCACTCCTAAGTAATTAGAATTTTGGTTCACATGCAAATGAGGAGTTAAGTCTCTGTCTCCTGAGATTATCTCCCACAGCAAGCATCCGTTCTCTTTAGGCTACGTTCCCATCGCTTTTGATGAGTTTTCGATGTTGCAGATTTTCTACAGCATTCCTGCACCTATTAAGTAAAATAGGTTACTTGTTTTTTCTTTCTTTAATTCTGTAACATCAAAAGCTCACTGAAAGCTCGTGGTGGGAACTTAGCCTCAGTGTCAATCATAGCTCACAGTTTTTTGGGACGTCAGGCACCAGGCAAGGAAAATCAGAAAGTAAGCTATCAATCAAGATAAAGAGGCTGGTGCTGGGCAGGGAAGCAACCTTGGAAGGCTGAGGCTCGGTAAGTGCTCCATTACACCCAGAGCACTCAGAAATGCAGCAACAGATAAAAGATATAGAGGTGTCTATGGATTTAGCTTTCCAAATCCTGCATGGTCATGAATGGGAATTGGAGGGAGGGGTATATCTGATGTATTCCCTTAAATTATTAAATGGCAATTGCAGTTCACATAGTTCCATACTACCTAATCATTAGCGCTACAAAAATGTGCACTTCAAGCGCCAGTAAAAAAGATTCCTTAGAATCTGGTCACTATTAGTGATGATCGAGTGTGTTCTATCAACCCCTCCGGCGAGCACGCTCGGGTGCTCGCTGAGTATTTTGGCATGCTCGGCATTTCTTTTAATGTCGCCGTGCCTGCAAGTGTCACGGCTGTTAGACAGCGTGCTCGCCGAAGGGGTTCATAGAACACGCTCGATCATCACTAGTCACTATACATGAGTATACCATAAAAAACAACATATTATATAGTGAATAACACAGACACTATTCAATACAGCAGGGTTGAGGTGTATTTTGTGGTACAAAATTACAGTATTTTTGAATGACACCATTCACTTTACTGTGCAAGATATAGAAAAAAGGGTAATGAACTCCAAATAAAGTGAAATGGTGCAGAAGAAAAAAAAACAAAAACATTTCACTGCTTTTAAAAAATTCTAAACTTTGTAAAGAAATTGTTTGGCTCGTGTTTCAATTTTCTAAGACCGTTTTTAATACTTACCATTTTGGGGTACAACTTTTTGATTGCTCCATCAAATGAATAGTCATAAGTTACTTACCAGTAACGGGATTTTTCAGAGACTATGACAGCACCACGAGAGAGGGGATCCGCCCACCAAGGAGAGGAAACCTACAGGTTTAAAAGGGCGCCACAACTCTCCCGCCTCAGTTTGGATTACAGAGCACTGAGAGGACCGCCAGGTTAATGAACACAGCAAACAATCACAAAGTTGCCATACCACACGACACCTATTGAGTGTGAGATTATAATTTATAAAAGGGGAGTGCTCCCACAAAGGTGAAGGGAGGGAATGTAAGGGTGCTGTCATGGTCTCCGAAAAATCCCATTACCGGTAAGTAACTTAAGATTTTATCGGTCGACCATGACAGCACCACGAGAGAATTACAGGGATGAAGTAATCTATTGAAGGACCACACCCTGGAACACTCTTCTCCCAAAGGTGAGGTCAGCCGATACTATATAGGTTAGATATGGGTGTGTCTATGGAATGTAGAGCGACAGGACGAGGTAGCAGCCTTACATATGTCTTCTAATCAAGACACCTGTCTTCTCAGCCCAGGAGGTCGCCACAGCCCGGGTGGACTGAGCCTTCAACCCTCCTGGCACTTCCTTGCCGCTAGATGTATATGCTAGAGAAATGGCTACCTTAGGGAGAGAGAGAGTGATTTTTAGACTAGATCCTGCATATCATCCAGAATTTGAGTAAACGGCGAGGCCATAGACAGGGCCTGGATGTCACTAATGCTCCTGGCCGAGGTTAAAGCTATTAACAAAGCGGTCTTCAGGGAGAGGGATTTAAGGGTTGCTGACTCTATTAGCTCAAACGGCGAGCTAGTCAAGGCCTTTAGAACAAAATTTAAATCCCAGGGAACCAAGCTGCTTTTAATAATAGGTCTAGATCTAAAAGCTGCCTTAATGAACCGAGAAACCCAGTAGTTACCAGCTAGATCACAGCTATATAGGGAACCCAAGGCAGAAACCTGAACTTCAAGGATGCTGGTGGACAACCCTAGTTCAAGACCTTTTTGTAAAACACCAAGATTTTTCCTATTGGCGCCTTCCCCTCCCCCATCAACCCCAGGTTTTCTGCTGTGCATCAGGATGGTTACTAGACCTTGGGAAAAACCTTTCCGATTTAGCAGTGTCTTTTCAAGTTCCACACCGTCAAGTGGAGGCCAGTTGCTTGAGGAGATACGGAATCTCTGGAAGAACCCAAGGATCGGAGATGGACATGCTCCTCAGGCATGAGAACCAGGGCCTCCTGGGCCAAAAGGCTGCGATCAGCAGAACCCTGGCCTTGTCCTCCCTGATCTTTCTTATGACCATGAGAAGAAGAGCCAACCAGGGGGGGAGGCATACGCCAGGCTGAAATCCCAACGTATCAGGAGAGCATCCACAGCTAGGAGATTTAGGGAACACAAGATCTTTGTCTTCCGATTTAGTTTTGCGGCAAACAGATCTACCTGACCGGAGGGCCCCCCCCCCATCTTCGGCTATTTGGGTAAAAATTCCTTGATTTAGTTCCCATTCCCCTTGCGTCAGAGGATAGCAGCTTAGGAAATCTGCTCTGGTGTTTTCTTTTTCCCTTATATGGAGGGCCATCAGGGAAAGGAGGTGACTTTCTGTAATCTGGAAGAGATGATCTGTCACTCATCAGCAATCTTGACCATGTGTCCACTGGTGGTTCACATATGCTACCGCAACTAGATTATCCAAGAGGATCTTTACATTCTGGCCCTGAAGGAAAGGTAAGAAATTATTCACCGCCTTGTCTACCACCAGAAGGTCTTTTGCATTGGAGCAGAGACCCTTTTCGATATCTGACCAGGTCCCCTGGGCTCCCCACCCTCTGGGACTCGCATCTGTGGTAATTGTGCTAGTGACCCCAAGTACCCAGGGAACCCCTCGAGATTGGTGGCAGGATGAGCCTAACCTCTATAAAGATTTTACTGACTGGGATGATGAGGACATCTTCCCTTCCAAGTGCCCCTTAAGAGAAACTTCATTATGTAGCAGATCACACTGTAAAACCCTGGAATGGTATTGTGCTCACAGAACCCCTGGGAAGTACGATGTCAGGGTACCCAACAGGTACATTGCACCTGCAAGGGACATGACCGAATTTGCTATGGCTTTCTTCACCTTGCCCCTCATTTATTGTATTTTAGCTTCCGGGAGGTAGCATTCTTGAGATTCGCAATCCCCAAAAACGGCTGAACTGTCGAGTAATCTGGATCGTGTGCTCGCGATTCCGGGCGAAATCCGTGACACAGTGATGACAGGGTGAGATATGGAGTGTGTCAGCCTCATTTTGACTTGTTTTAAGGACATTACATCAAAGTTGGATCAGCCTGTAGTGTGTTTTTCCACTTAAATTTTGGGGGTGACTCCAAATCCAGGCCTCCATTGGTTAATAAATTTGATTTCCATTGATGATTTTGTATGAACATTTGCTAAAGAAGAACTGCGCCCAGCGGAGCCAAGCTGAAGGAAGAGAATGGACTTGATCTGACTTCAGACATTTTTTCAAGTTTCCCCTCAGGAGGGGGCCAGTTCACTTTTTAGCTGGGTTAAAATACACTGCTCAAAAAAATAAAGGGAACACTCAAATAACACCTCCTAGATCTGAATGAATGAAATATTCTCATTGAATACTTTGTTCTGTACAAATTTGAATGTGCTGACAACAAAATCACACAAAAATCATCAATGGAAATCAAATTTATTAACCAATGGAGGCCTGGATTTGGAGTCACCCCCAAAATTAAAGTGGAAAAACACACTACAGGCTGATCCAACTTTGATGTAATGTCCTTAAAACAAGTCAAAATGAGGCTCATTGTTGTGTGTGGCCTCCACGTGCCTGTATCACCTCCCTACAATGCCTGGACATGCTCCTGATGTGGTTGCGGATGGTCTACTGTGGGATCTCCTCCCAGACCTGGACTAAAGCATCCGCCAACTCCTGGACAGTCTGTGGTGCAACGTGATGTTGGTGGATGGAGCGAGACATGATGTCCCAGATGTGCTCAATCGGATTCAGCTCTGGGGAACGGGCGGGCCAGTCCATAGCTTCAAAGCCTTCATCTTGCAGGAACTGCTGACACACTTCAACCACATGAGGTCTGGCATTGTCCTGCATTAGGATGAACGCAGGGCCCACTGCACCAGCATATTGTCTCACAAGGGGCCTGAGGATCTCATCTCGGTACTTAATGGCAGTCAGGCTACCTCTGGCGAGCACATGGAGGGC